>NW_026127685.1:0-18289 GCF_022985175.1 Labeo rohita
AGAACAAACTTTAAGTTGGCTTGAGAAAGCCTAGCCTGAAAGTTTGAAGCAGTTGTAAAAGTATGGAAGCAGCTATCATGATTTAACATGTTGTTAACATGTTTTAGCATAATTAGCTTATTTCTTGTAGTTTTATAGGCTGATTACAATGTTGTTCGCATGATTAACTTGTTGTTAGCATAATTTGCAAATTACTAGAATGTTGTTAGCATGATTAGCATGTTGCTAGTATGTTTCTAACATGATTAGCATGCTGTTACCATGATTAGTAAGTTACTAGCATATTGTTAGCATGATTGCCAAGGTAATAGCATGTTGTTAGCATGATTAGCATGTTACTTGCACTTTGGTAGCACGTTTCTATCATGATTAGCAAGTTACTAGCATGATTAGCATGTTGCTAACATGATTAGCATGTTGCTAGCATGCTTCTATCATGATTAGCAAAGTTGCTAGCATGTTTCTAGAATGATTCGCATGTCGCTAGCATGTTTCTAACATGATTAGCATGTTGCTAGCATGTTTCTAGCATGATTAGCAAGTTGTTAGCATGTTTCTAGCATGATTAGCAATGTTGTTAGCATGTTTCTAGCATGTTTTAGCATGATAGCATGTTTCTAGCATGTTTCTAGCATGTTTTAGCATGATTAGCATGTTGCTAGCATGTTTCTAGCATGATTAGCATGTCGCTAGCATGTTTCTAGCATGATTAGCAATTTGCTAGCATGTTTCTAGCATGATTAGCATTTTTAGCATGTTTCTTAGCATGATTAGCATGTGCTAGCATGTTTCTAGCATGATTAGCATGTTGCTAGCATGTTTCTAGCATGATTAGCATGTCGCTAGCATGTTTCTAGCATGATTAGCATGTTTGCTAGCATGTTTCTAGCATGATTAGCATGTTGCTAAGCATGTTTCTAGCATGATTAGCATGTTGCTAGCATGTTTCTAGCATGATTAGCTAGCATGATGTTTCTAGCATGTTTCTAGCATGATTAGCATGTTGCTAGCATGTTTTAGCATGCATGTTAGCATGTTTCTAAGCATGTTTCTAGCATGTTTTAGCATAGCATTCTAGCATGTTTCTAGCATGATTAGCATGTTCGCAAGCATGTTTCTAGCATGATTAAGCTAGCATGTTTGATTAGCATGTTTCTAGCATGATTAGCATGTTGCTAGCATGTTTCTAGCATGATTAGCATGTTGCATGTAGCATGTTTTAAGCATGATTAGCATGTAGCTAGCATGTTTCTAGCATGATTAGCAAAGTTGCTAGCATGTTTCTAGCATGATTAGCATGTTGCTAGCATGTTTCTAGCATGATTAGCATGTCGCTAGCATGTTTCTAGCATGATTAGCATGTCGCTAGCATGTTTCTAGCATGATTAGCAAGTGTCGCTAGCATGTTTCTAGCATGATTAGCATGATTAAGCATGTTTCTAGCATGATTAGCATGTTTCTAGCATGATTGATTATGTTAGCATGTTTAGCATGATTTAGCATAGCAAGCATGTTTCTAGCATGATTAGCAAAGTTGCTAGCATGTTTCTAGCATGATTACCATGTCGCTAGCATGTTTCTAGCATGATTAGCATGTCGCTAGCATGTTTCTAG
Source organism: Labeo rohita (assembly GCF_022985175.1). Classification (NCBI taxonomy): domain Eukaryota; kingdom Metazoa; phylum Chordata; class Actinopteri; order Cypriniformes; family Cyprinidae; genus Labeo; species Labeo rohita. Next base: position 1,615 of record NW_026127685.1, read on the forward strand.
CATGATTAGCATGTCTAGCATGTTTCTAGCATGATTAGATTAGCATGTCGCTAGCATGTTTCTAGCATGATTAGCATGTCGCTAGCATGTTTCTAGCATGATTAGCATGTCGCTAGCATGTTTCTAGCATGAGCATGATTAAGCATGTTGCTAGCATGTTTCTAGCATGTTTAGCATGATTAGCATGTCTAGCATGTTTCTAGCATGATTAGCATGTCGCTAGCATGTTTCTAGCATGATTAGCATGTCGCTAGCATGTTTCTAGCATGATTAGCATGTCGCTAGCATGTTTCTAGCATGATTAGCAAGTCGCTAGCATGTTTCTAGCATGATTAGCATGTCGCTAGCATGTTTCTAGCATGATTAGCAAAGTTGCTAGCATGTTTCTAGCATGATTAGCAAGTTGTTAGCATGATGTTAGCATGATTAACATGTTACTAGCATGTTGCTAGCATGATTTAGCTAGATAGATTAGAAATATTAGAAATATTAGAGTGGAAGCTTGAGTCTAAATGGATTAGAAATAGTACATAGAAGGGAAGCTTGATTGAGTCTCAAGGGATTCTGGGAGTTTAGATTTGAATTTTGTCAGTTGGAGTTTGAATAGTGTTGGCTCATTTGAACATTCCGTCAATGTAAGTCTATGGGATTTTTGGTGGTTTTGATAGTCTGGTTTACGAAAACCGTAAGCCGGATCAGTTAGAAAAGATATAGCACACCGAGTCAGACCAGCCTGAAGGTCTGGACCGAGTTTGGTGGTTCTAGCTTGAAAACTCTAGGAGGAGATAGATACCGAAATTTGGCTCAGAAGAATCGCAGTAGTTCTTGTCAAATAAAACATTTTCTGTTTATGTAAAATATCTTGAAAACAGTTGAAAAAAATACATTTTATATTTTTGTATATTTCTGTAGGGTTCTGTTAGCGATATCGTGGATTTGGCGTCAGATAAATTTTTTATTAATAAACATTAACTTCAGATACCAGTCAGCAATCGCAAGCAGTCTTTGTCAAATAAAAAAAAAAAAAACTTTTCTGTTAATATAAAATAACTTGAAAAAAGTTAAAACAAAAAATACATTTAATATTTTTGTATATTTCTGTACGGTTCCATCACTTGTTAGCGATCTCGTGGAGTTTGTGTCAGATACATTTTATATTAATAAACATTAACTTCAGATACCAGTCAGCAATCGCAAGCAGTTTTTGTCAAATAAAAACATTTTCTGTTAATATAAAATATCTTGAAAAAAGTTGAAAAAATACATTTTATATTTTTGTATATTTCTGTAAGGTTCTGTTAGCGATCTTGTGGATTTGGCGTCAGACATTTTATATTAATAAAAATTAACTTCTGATACCAGACAGCAATCGCAGTAGTTCTTGTCAAATAAAACATTTTCTGTTTATGTAAATTATCTTGAAAACAGTTGAAAAAATACATTTTATATTTTTGTATATTTCTGTACGGTTCCATCACTTGTTTGCGATCTCGTGGATTTGGCCTCACATTCATTTTATATTAATAAACATAAACTTCTGATACTAGTCAGCAATCGCAAGCATTTTTTTTCAAATAAAAACATTTTTGTTTATATAAAATAACTTGAAAAATGATAATGAAAAAAAAAATAATAAGATAAAAAAATGTTTTAATATTTTTGTATATTTCTGTACGGTTCCATCACTTGTTAGCGATCTCGTGGATTTGGCGTCACATACATTTTATATTAATAAACATAAACTTCTGATACCAGTCAGCAATCGCAAGTAGTCTTTGTCAAATAAAAACATTTTCTGTTCGTATAAAATAATTTGAAAAAAGTTAAGAAAAAATACATTTAATATTTTTGTATATTTCTGTAAGGTTCCATCACTTGTTAGCGATCTCGTGGATTTGGGGTCAGATACATTTTATATTAATAAAAATTAACTTCAGATACCAGTCAGCAATCGCAAGCAGTCTTTGTCAAATAAAAAACTTTTCTGTTAATATAAAATAACTTGAAAAAAGTTAAAACAAAAAATACATTTAATATTTTTGTATACTTCTGTAAGGTTCCATCACTTGTTAGGGATCTCATGGAGTTTGTGTCAGATACATTTTACATTAATAAACATTAACTTCAGATAACAGTCCGCAATCGCAAGCAGTTTTTGTCAAATATTTTTTTTTTCTGTTCATATAAAATGACTTGAAAAAAGTTAAAACAAAAAATACATTTAATATTTTTGTATATTTCTGTATGGTTCCATCACTTGTTTGCGATCTCGTGGATTTGGCGTCACATACATTTTATATTAATAAACATTAACTTCAGATACCAGTCAGCAATCGCAAGCAGTTCTTGTCAAATAAAAACATTTTCTGTTAATATAAAATATCTTGAAAAAAGTTGAAAAAATACATTTAATATTTTTGTATATTTCTGTAAGGTTCCATCACTTGTTAGCGATCTCGTGGAGTTTGTGTCAGATACATTTTTCATTAATAAACATTAACTTCAGATACCAGTCCGCAATCGCAAGCAGTTTTTGTCAAATATATTTTTTTTTTCTGTTCATATAAAATGACTTGAAAAAAGTTAAAACAAAAAATACATTTAATATTTTTGTATATTTCTGTACGGTTCCATCACTTGTTAGCGATCTCGTGGATTTGGCGTCGGATAAAATTTATATTAATAAAAATTAACTTCTGATACCAGGCAGCAATCGCAGTAGTTCTTGTCAAATAAAACATTTTCTGTTTATGTAAATTATCTTGAAAACAGCTGAAAAAATACATTTTATATTTTTGTATATTTCTGTAAGGTTCTGTTAGCGATCTTGTGGATTTGGCGTCAGACATTTTATATTAATAAAAATTAACTTCTGATACCAGGCAGCAATCGCAGTAGTTCTTGTCAAATAAAACATTTTCTGTTTATGTAAATTATCTTGAAAACAGTTGAAAAAATACATTTTATATTTTTGTATATTTCTGTACGGTTCCATCACTTGTTTGCGATCTCGTGGATTTGGCCTCACATACATTTTATATTAATAAACATAAACTTCTGATACTAGTCAGCAATCGCAAGCATTTTTTTTCAAATAAAAACATTTTTTTTTATATAAAATAACTTGAAAAATGATAAAAAATGTTTATATAAAAAAAAAAAAAAAAAAAAAAAAATAAGATAAAAAAATGTTTTAATATTTTTATATATTTCTGTACGGTTCCATCACTTGTTAGCGATCTCGTGGATTTGGCGTCAGATAAATTTTATATTAATAAACAATAATTTCAGATACCAGTCAGCAATCGTAAGCAGTTTATGTCAAATAATTTATTTGTTGTTAATATAAAGTATCTTTTAAAAGAAAAAAAAAAAAAAAAAAAAAAAATACATTTAATATTTTTGGATATTTCTGCACGGTTCCATCACTTGTTGTGTGACGTGGATTTGGCGTCACATACATTATATATTAATAAACATGAAGTTCAGATACCAGTCAGCAATCGCAGCAGTTCTTGTCAAATAAAAAAAATTGTTCATGTAAAATGTCTTGAAAAAGGTTGAAAAAATACATTTAATATTTGTGTATATTTCTGTACGGTTCCATCACTTGTTAGCGATCTCGTGGATTTGGGGTCAGATACATTTTATATTAATAAACATAAACTTCTGATACCAGTCAGCAATCGCAAGTAGTCTTTGTCAAATAAAAACATTTTCTGTTTATATAAAATAATTTGAAAAGAGTTAAGAAAAAATACATTTAATATTTTTGTATATTTCTGTACGGTTCCTTTATACTTGTTAGCGATCTCGTGGATTTGGCATGACATACATTTTATATTAATAAACATAAACTTCTGATACTAGTCAGCAATCGCAAGTAGTCTTTGTCAAATAAAAACATTTTCTGTTCATATAAAATAATTTGAAAAAAGTTAAAAAAAAATACATTTAATATTTTTGTATATTTCTGTACGGTTCCATCACTTGTTAGCGATCTCGTGGATTTGGTGTCAGATACATTTTATATTAATAAACATTAACTTCAGATACCAGTCAGCAATCGCAAGCAGTTTTTGTCAAATAAAAACATTTTCTGTTAATATAAAATATCTTGAAAAAAAGTTGAAAAAATACATTTAATATTTTTGTATATTTCTGTACAGTTCCATCACTTGTTAGCGATCTGGTGGATTTGGCATCAGATACATTTTATATTAATAAACATTAACTTCAGATACCAGTCAGCAATCGCAAGCAGTTCTTGTCAAATAAAAACATTTTCTGTTTATATAAAATATCTTGAAAAAGTTAAAAAAAAAATACATTTTATATTTTTGTATATTTCTGTAGGGTTCTGTTAGCGATCTCGTGGATTTGGCGTCAGATAAATTTTTTATTAATAAACATTAACTTCAGATACCAGTCAGCAATCGCAAGCAGTCTTTGTCAAAATAAATTTTTTTTCTGTTAATATAAAATAACTTGAAAAAAGTTAAAACAAAAAATACATTTTATATTTTTGTATATTTCTGTAAGGTTCTGTTAGCGATCTTGTGGATTTGGCGTCAGACATTTTATATTAATAAAAATTAACTTCTGATACCAGGCAGCAATCGCAGTAGTTCTTGTCAAATAAAACATTTTCTGTTTATGTAAATTATCTTGAAAACAGTTGAAAAAATACATTTTATATTTTTGTATATTTCTGTACGGTTCCATCACTTGTTTGCGATCTCGTGGATTTGGCCTCACATACATTTTATATTAATAAACATTAACTTCAGATACCAGTCAGCAATCGTAAGCAGTTTTTGTCAAATAAAAATATTTTCTGTTCATATAAAATAACTTGACAAAAGTGTCAGGGCTTTGGTGTCAAATAAATACATTTAATATTTTTATATATTTCTGTACGGTTCCATCACTTGTTAGCGATCTCGTGGATTTGGCGTCAGATACATTTTATATTAATAAACATTAACTTCAGATACCAGTCAGCAATCGCAAATAGTCTTTGTCAAATAAAAACATTTTCTGTTCATATAAAATAGCTTGAAAAATGATTAAAAACAAATAAATAAAAAACATTTAATATTTTTGTATATTTCTGGATGCTAGCGATGCTAGCGCTAGCAGCGATCCCATGGCTAGCCGTGAAGGCTCGCCACCTGGATTTACACAGGAAGCCTTGTTCAAACATATCTCGGACATTGTTTCGCAGGAAGGTCGGCGCACTCAAAAGATGCTGGATGATTCGTTAGCCAAGCTGGAATCTGGTCTAAATGCGAAAGTCGACAACATCATTAAACGCATTGAGGAGATCGCTACGGTCACTGACTCCCTCGTGGCCCGTCAATCAGAAGCGGAGACTCGCATCTCCGCTTTGGAGGACGACATTGCACCGCTTAAAGTAAAGCTGGCCGAGTTTGAAAAGCTCAATACTGCTCTTTCGGAGAAGGTTACGGATCTAGAGGGTCGTTCCAGGCGAGATAACATCAGGATTCTTAACCTCAAGGAATCAGTTGAAGGATCCGATCCTATTCAATTCTTTGAATCTTTCATCCCTAAGCTGCTTGATCTATCAGTTCCTACAATCGCTATCGATCGTGCTCACCGAGGATCTGGTGCTCTGGTGGCAGGGCGCCCGCGCCCTGTTATCGTTAAGATTCATCGCTCCAGGGATGTCACTACAATCCTGTCTACGGCCAGACGCAGGGGTCAACTTTCTTTCGAGGACCAGTCTATCCGAATCGTTCCAGACATTTCACCTATAGTCCGTGCCGCAAGGAGAGCTTTCAACCCGATTTGTGCTGAACTTATTAAAAAGGACATCCGTTTCCAGATGATCTTTCCTGCTGTGCTGGTCTTTAAGATGAACGGCGTGCAGAAATCCCTTAAGGATCCGAAAGAGGCCAAAAAGTTTTTGGGACGGTAACATGCGTTCATATCTGCCTTATCTCATGTGGAGGGCTGTTTTTGTTGTTTTGTGAAAATTTTATGGTCGTAGATTTATTCACGTTGGTTTTATTGTCATTGGGTGCTCAGCAATTTATTTGGGAGAGTATTTTTATGTTTTTGCTCTTCGTCGTGAAGCTCTGTTGTTTTATTGAGCTAGGATATTCACTACACCCTTAGGGGTTTGTTTCTTTTCTCCTCTTTTTCAGATCCTAGTTTTTCTTTGTTTTTTCAGGGGTTATAGTCATGGGTACGCCCATTCTTCTCCTTGTTCGATTTTGGTATAGTTCCAATACACTCAAAAAAATGATTTGTTGGACTTACTTAAAAAAAGACTGTCAAGTGGTTCCACGCAACTACACTGAGTAATTTGTACAAGTAACAATTTAGTTGTATGAACAAAAACAATTCAAGTAAAGCTGACAAAATGTCTTGAAGTAAATACAAATCATTTGAATTTGTCACTGTTACATATTGATTATATGTGTTGTTTACTTAATAATTTTATGTTACATTTATAAAAGTTTATTACGTAAGGTGAACTCATTTATTAATTTAATTTACCTTATTATCTTAATAATTATTTGCTCTATGAGTGCAAGTAAAAAAACAAACAAACAATAATGTCAAGCATTTTTTAGAAACAAAATACATTTATTTTCTTCTCAATGTCTTACAATGAGCAACTTCCTCAAGAAATTGTAATCATTCTCAGTTCAAGATAGGCAACAACATTCTTGTCAACAGAAAAAGTTCTTCCCAAGGTCTTGCGATGTAATACAGATTCATGCTGTACATGACACTCAAATACAGAGCACAAGCCTAGCTGACATCTCCATGCTTCTGCACTTTTAGTTGATTCCAAAACCTGATGGAGGGTCACAGACCAGGTTTGATGATGTAAATTCCAATGGCTGTATTAGTCAGGTCTCTTTCAGCATTCACAAAGTCCTAAAAGGCATGAAAACAGTAAAGCTGTTCAGCAATTTTCATTACACCAACAAATGCAGGTTGCAAATTTAACATCACTTAGCAATACATCGAGTAAAAGCAAAGATTCTGAGAATTATGTATCCACAGACCTTAGTCAGGTCATATTAATTTTAGACAGGGATAAATAGGGCAAATATATAATTTGTTGTTTTTCTTGCACTATACAGTTGATTACTGTATTGTATTGTCTAGTGTTCAAAAGAATGCCTGAGAACACTTACTGTATACTCCTTCATGAGGATTTCATAGTCTTCATTAAACGACAAAGTTTTTTCCTTATTTACTCACCCTCACGTTGTTCCAAACATGTGTGATTTTCTTTCTTGTGTTGAACACAAAAGATATTTTAAAGAACGTTGGTAACTAGACAGTTGACAGTAGTCAACGTATTTTTTTTCCCATACTATAGAAGTCAATTGCTGTCTGGTTACCAACATTCTTCAAAAAACCTTCTGTTGTGTTCAACAGAAGAAAGAAAATCACACAGGTTTGGAATGACATGAGGGTGAGAAAACAATGACAAAGGTTTGGGTGAACTATCCCTTTAAGATACGCAGATCCAAATTGAGTCTGTATTGTTCTCTGGAAAAAAATTAAGAACAGACAAAATTACAATTCATCATGCCAAAGTAAAAGCAAGCATCATATCAAAAACAGATATTACAAACCTTCTCAGTGACAGCCATTAGTTTACACATGTTCCGTCCTGCAACTCCTTTATTGGTAGATGCTGGACAGTTTATTTCTGTATCCACCCAGTGTTTGTCTAAATCAGTTGAGTGGTGGTAATTCAAGTAAACTCAGCAGCAATCTAGAGATTTAAAAAACAACACAACACTGAGGATATCTTTCATTTTTAAATTTACATTCAGGGATATTCAATGAAATCTGAAGACAAAAAGCAATTAGGCTACCTCCACATGGGCTTGAACAACTGAATAGAACATCATAAACACTAGTATCCTTAGCATATGAACGATCAAGATAACTCTGTGGTACATTCCATGTTAATTCCATATTATATAGTGCATGGGAAACAATTACTGTGACCAAATTAGCCATGTGTTAATCTAACATTATAATGCTTCAAAAATTGCCATCTAGTTGACACTGTTATTTTGCAGTCCTTACACTGCCACATGCTTGTTTTGAGAGAGAAACACGAGTTAGCATAACTGACTAAAATGGAAACATACTAGAGAATAAAATGTAGTCTGTATGGAACAGATTAGCATTGCCAGGCACCAAAATATACTATAACTTCAATAAAAACCCTTTGTGCAGACTTAAATCACTTTTTCAAAGCAGTTTTTATCAGGATGGTAAAGAATTTAATTCATACCTGACAAGCAGAATCACCCGCATCTTTTCCTGGTTTGTCTGTCTTCTGTTGCAGCTACGGTGCACCTAAAGGTCCATCCTACATCGTTTTCTAATTTGTGCGTTTCACTCAGCATTGTTAAGTTGACTGAACAAACACTTCTTAAGTAAAGCTAACAATGTTAGCTTTTTGTAGAAACCACTCAGTTATATTAAGTTGACTGAACAAACACTTGTTAAGCAAAGCTGACAATGTTAGTTTTTTGTAGAAACCACTCAGTGATATTAAGTCCATGGCGTGACATGCATTTTTTAAGTAATGTTAACATGGATGTATATAGTGAAACTAACGACAGTGAAAGTTCATTTTTTTGAGTGTACCGGTTTATCCAAGCCTGGCCAGTATTCAATTCCTTCTTATCCTTCATGTATTTTAAGTTTCTTTTTTCGTTTTGAGATAATTGTCCTTTTTTTTTTGCTTGCCCAATTTTTTTTTTTTTTTTTTTTTTTTACCTTTTTATCATATTAGGATGAATGATGGTGTTAATTTGAATGTTCTTAGCCTTAATGCAAGGGGCCTGAATAACCCAGCGAAACGTGTTGCTGTTCTAGAATTTTTGCGAAAAAAAAAAATTAATAGAGCCCTGTTGCAGGAGACTCATTTATTAAAGAGAGATTCCAATCGTATGTCGAATCGTTTTTTTCGTGTTGTAGCTTGCTCTTCAGCATCTAACAAATCTAAGGGTGTAGCGATTTTATGCCAACGCAATCTTCGCTTTAAGCTGCTGGACACCTGGGCGGATGACAAGGGGAGAATAGCGGTTGCGAAAATTAATATTGGAAACAGAGATGTTGCCTTGATTTCACTTTATGCCCCTAATTCGTCCGAGAAGAAATTTTACGATCAAATTACCAAAATTTTGCTGGAGCTTTCCAGCTTTAAATTCTTAATTGGCGCTAATTTTAATGCTGTTGTTAACCATCTGGTCGATCGGTCAGGTCACTCTGAAAATTTAGAACAAAAGTATGCATCTGAAGCCCTACGCTCTTGGATCAGTGACACCGGTGTGGTTGATCTTTGGCATATGTTAAATCCGGATGTCGTAGATTTCACTCATTTATCATCTAGGCATAAATCTTTCTCTCGTATTGATTTTATTTTCTCTTCTAGGGGTTTGTTTCACAATATAGCTATGGTTAGTTTATTGCCGTTGGCATTTTTTGATCACAAGGCTGTGATTGCTTCTGTGTCGATAAACTCGAAACGGGCTAGAGCCCCTAGATGGCGCTTTAATACCACTCTTCTCCGTGATGAAGCATTTAAAACTGAGTTTTTGAACCAATTATCAGTTTTTGTGGATATAAATAAAGGCTCAGTTGAGGACCCCAGGATCCTGTGGGACTCTATTAAGGGGTTCATCAGGAATTTTACTGTGGGTTTTGCCTCCAACTTAAATAAAGCCCGTTCGTCCAAAGTAAACAGCTTAGAATCTAAACTTTTAGTGCTGGATGGGCTTTTACAACAAAATTATAGTGACGATATTAAGCTTCAATTTGACGTTGTAAAAAAAGATTTAAATTCCATTTTAAAACAGCGAGCGGAGTTTCTGATACATAGAACTAGACAATTTTATTACTTTAATGGTGCCAGGCCTAGCCGTTTACTCGCCCTCAGAATGCGGGCCAGTGAGCAGTTCTCTGATATCAGCTCAATTAAATCAAGAGATGGTAGTATTCTGAGTGAACCTTCGCAGGTTAATGCCACCTTTCGCGATTTTTATGCTGAGTTATATAGCTCAGAAGTACCGCATAACCAGACGGCTTATGATAGCTTTTTAGAAGATCTTCAGCTTCCTAAACTGTCTGAAGTAGATTCTGCAAATTTAGATAACCCTATTACTGCCGATGAGCTCAAGGAGGCGGTCTCGGCTATGTGTATAGGCAAATCCCCTGGGTTGGATGGAATTCCCCCAGAGTTCTATGTAACCTTTTGGGACAGTTTAGGCCCTCTGTTATTTGACATGATACGATCTGCGGTTGAAAGAGGTTCCTTTTCGAGAGATATAAATATTGCAGTAATTTCACTTTTGCTTAAAAAGGATAAAGACCCTAATGATTGCTCTAGCTATAGACCTCTGTCCCTTCTTAATGCTGATTTAAAAATTTATGCTAAAGTGCTTGCTCTTAGACTTCAACCATTTTTATCTAAGCTAGTTAACAGTGACCAGACAGGTTTTATCAAATCTAGATTAGCTTCTGATAATGTTAGACGGTTACTTCACATAATTCATGGCTCATCCTCGCTGGCTTCGCCTGCTGCTATTCTCTCCTTAGACGCTATGAAGGCCTTTGATCGTCTGGAGTGGTCTTATCTTTGGTCCGTTCTCGAGACAATGGCTCTGGGCCCTCATTTTATTCGCATGATTAAAGTGTTGTACGCTAATCCCACAGCCATGGTGCTGACAGGCAAAACCTGTTCTTCTTTGTTTGCAGTAGCCAGAGGTTCTCGTCAAGGGTGTCCCCTAAGTCCTTTTCTTTTTGCTCTATCGTTAGAGCCATTAGCAGAGTCAATCCGCACTGATAAAAATATTGCCCCTATCTCAATACAGGGAACTAATCATCATATTTCATTATATGCTGATGACGTTCTTCTCTATTTAGGTAACCCGTCTCAATCCTTACCCAACATTCTGAATAAGTTTGACCGCTTCGGTATGATTTCGGGTTATAGAATAAATTGGAACAAATCAGCTCTTCTCCCTCTGAACGGCGCGCTGAAGAGCACAGCGCTACCTGCAGATATTCCTATGGTTAAGCAGTTTAAATATCTAGGCATTATGATTGGAGATTCCCTACAATTTATTACTAAAAACAACTATAATGATATTCTTTCAAAAATTTCGTCTAACCTGGAAAGTTGGTCTTCACTCTCTAATTCTCTTAGAGCACGTGTTTCAATTATTAAGATGAATGTTCTCCCCCGCATTAACTTTGTGAGTTCTATGCTCCCGCTGGCTCCCCCTTGTCGTTTCTGGGATAGATTGCAGAGCTTAATAACCAAATTTGTATGGAACGGCAAAAAAACGCGTCTTAGAATTTCTATCTTACAGAGAAATAAACTCTCTGGTGGGCTTGCTCTTCCTAATTTTAAGTTGTATCACTGGGCTTTTGCGCTTCGTCCCTTGATGAGCTGGTATGATGCTGAAGAGGATATCTCTTGGCTTTCTCTAGAGAGGAACTTGGTGCTTCCGCTCAAACTGAATGAAGTTTTATTCGCCAATATACCTTCAAATAAATGTAAAATACGCTTTGGCCCCCTAGTATCTTACGCTATATCAGTTTGGGGAGCGGTGGAAAAAGCGTGTGGCATCCTCTCTAACTGGAATCCCTACTCTCCTATCTTTAATAATCACAAACTGCTCATTGGGAAGAATCCTATTCATTTCGGTCAGTGCAGGCATTGGTATGATAAGGCGATTCATTCACTGGGTGATATTATGAATGACAAGGGCCTACTTAGTTTTGAAGAACTCTGCTCCCAATTCAACTTGCAGAGTTCTACATTTTTCTTTTATTTACAGTTAAGGGCTGCCATGAAGACTTATGGGGTCCCTTGGTCGGCCTCTCTGAAAGATCATCCTCTGTTAAGAGTACTTAGTTGTTCTCTGGGAAAGAGAGGTTTAGTTTCTAAGTTATACGGGTTTTTTTTGGATAAAGTATTTCCTCCTTTGGCACTGGATACCTCTTGGCGAACTGATATTCCGAACCTCTCCCGGGCTTTGAGTGGGATCACGTTTGGTCTATGGTATCTCAAGCTTCTAAGAACCCGGACCATCAACTTTTTGTATATTTCTTGAACTGAATGGTTCCTTTTTCTTATACTTGTTAGCGATCTCGTGGATTTGGCATCTTGATGTTATTTTAATTTCTTTTATGTTTTTGTATGTTTAAATAATGTCAATAAAAAGTTGTTCAAAAAAAAATAGATATAGGTTCCTTTATACTTGTTAGCGATCTAAGTGGATTTGGCATGACATTACATTTTATATTAATAAACATTAACTTCAGATACCAGTCAGCAATCGCAAGTAGTTTTTGTAAAATAAAAACATTTTCTGTTGATATAAAATATCTTGAAAAAAAAAAAAAATACATTTAATATTTTTGTATATTTCTGTATGGTTCCATTACTTGTTAGCGATCTCGTGGATTTGGCATCAGATACATTTTATATTAATAAACATTAACTTCAGATACCAGTCAGCAATCGCAAGCAGTTTTTGTCAAATAAAAACATTTTCTGTTAATATAAAATAACTTGAAAAAAAAAAAAAAAAAATACATTTAATATTTTTGTATATTTCTGTATGGTTCCATTACTTGTTAGCGATCTCGTGGATTTGGCATCAGATATATTTTATATTAATAAACATTAACTTCAGATACCAGTCAGCAATCGCAAGCAGTTTTTGTCAAATAAAAACATTTTCTGTTTGATATAAAATAGCATTTTTTTCAAATAAAAAAAAAAAATAACTTGAAAACTTGTTAGCGATCTTGTGGATTTGGCGTCAGACATTTTTGATAATGAAAAATTTGGCATCAGATGCATTTTATAAAGATACCAAAAAAATAAAACAAATATCTTGAAAAAAAAAAAACATTTAATATTTTTGTATATTTCTGTACGGTTCCATCACTTGTTAGCGATCTCGTGGATTTGGCATCAGATACATTTTATATTAATAAACATTAACTTCAGATACCAGTCAGCAATCGCAAGCAGTTTTTGTAAAATAAAAACATTTTCTGTTGATATAAAATATCTTGAAAAAAAGTTAAAAAAATACATTTAATATTTTTGTATATTTCTTCATGGTTCCATTACTTGTTAGCGATCTGGTGGATTTGGCATCAGATACATTTTATATTAATAAACATTAACTTCAGATACCAGTCAGCAATCGCAAGCAGTTTTTGTAAAATAAAAACATTTTCTGTTGATATAAAATATCTTGAAAAAAAGTTGAAAAAAAAACATTTTATATTTTTGTATATTTCTTCATGGTTCCATTACTTGTTAGCGATCTCGTGGATTTGGCATCAGATACATTTTATATTAATAAACATTAACTTCAGATACCAGTCAGCAATCGCAAGCAGTTTTTGTCAAATAAAAACATTTTCTGTTGATATAAAATAACTTGAAAAAAAGTTAAAAGAAAAAATACATTTAATATTTTTGTATATTTCTGTACGGTTCAATCACTTGTTAGCGATCTTGTGGATTTGGCATCAGATACATTTTATATTAATAAACATTAACTTCAGATACCAGTCAGCAATCGCAAGCAGTTTTTGTAAAATAAAAACATTTTCTGTTGATATAAAATCTTGAAAAAAAAAAAAAAAAAAAAAATACATTTAATATTTTTGTATATTTCTTCATGGTTCCATTACTTGTTAGCGATCTCGTGGATTTGGCATCAGATACATTTTATATTAATAAACATTAACTTCAGATACCAGTCAGCAATCCCAAGCAGTTTTTGTCAAATAAAAACATTTTCTTTTAATATAAAATAACTTGAAAAAAAGTTGAAAAAATACATTTAATATTTTTATATATTTCTGTACGGTTCCATCACTTGTTAGCGATCTCGTGGATTTGGCATCAGATACATTTTATATTAATAAACATTAACTTCAGATACCAGTCAGCAATCGCAAGCAGTTTTTTCAAATAAAAACATTTTCTGTTAATATAAAATCAAAAAAACATTTTCTGTTGATATAAAATATCTTGAGCAGTTCTTGTCAAATAAAAAAAATAAAATAAAAAAAAAAAAAAATATTTTTGTATATTTCTGTAAGGTTCCATCACTTGTTAGCGATCTCGTGGATTTGGCATCAGATACATTTTATATTAATAAACATTAACTTCAGATACCAGTCAGCAATCGCAAGCAGTTTTTGTCAAATAAAAACATTTTCTGTTAATATAAAATAACTTGAAAAAAAGTTAAAAAAAAAAATACATTTAATATTTTTGTATATTTCTTCATGGTTCCACTACTTGTTAGCGATCTCGTGGATTTGGCATCAGATACATTTTATATTAATAAACATTAACTTCAGATACCAGTCAGCAATCGCAAGCAGTTTTTGTCAAATAAAAACATTTTCTGTTAATATAAAATATCTTGGGAAAAAAAGTTGAAAAAATACATTTAATATTTTTGTATATTTCTGTACGGTTCCATCACTTGTTAGCGATCTTGTGGATTTGGCATCAGATACATTTTATATTAATAAACATTAACTTCAGATACCAGTCAGCAATCGCAAGCAGTTTTGTCAAATAAAAACATTTTGTGTGAATATAAAATATCTTGAAAAATGATTAAAAAAACATTTAATATTTTTGTATATTTCTGTACGGTTCCAAAAAATACATTTTATATTAATAAACATGAATTTTTGTAAAAAGTGCTGGGTTATTTCGTATCGATCTGCTATTGGTCACAGGGTTTCACGTGATACGAATTGGCAGGTCAAGATGCTTTAAATGTGCAACGCAGCGAAACACCAACTTTTGCACACGTTTGCTTTTCTGAATGGAAGTCAACGGGACGAAAAGTGGTATCGACTGGGAGAATCTGCTCTGCAACGCACGATACACGATGATTATAGAGAAGAGAAGAAACACACCCGAATCAACGCTGCAAACGAGCGATTAAACGATGCGGCTACAACCATGAGTTCACAAAGCCATGTGCGATGTAATGTCTACTAGAGGCAGCAACTCACGGATTTGATGGAGAAGAAGAGTCCGCCGCTCCTGTCTTGTGGTGAGTGAGAAAATGTAACGTTAAACAACAACCGCAACAAAAGTAGTAACGTTAGTTGTGGTAACTTCAATTAAATTGCTGCATGACCAAATACCGACGTGACCTGAAAGCCTAAATTAGTTTTAAAACACCGTAAATAATGCTGTTTGACAATAATAATAATAATAAAAAAAAAGTATTACGATGCAAAATAAAAAAAAACTATTTTGAATAACACCGTTTATGGGATAATGAGCACCTCTACTGGTGGCACTTTCTATCGTTTAAATGCCGTAAATATCGCAGTTTGACCTAGGGCTGGGCGATAAAACGATAACGATATGTATCGCGATAAACACGTGATCGATATCAATAAAAAATGTGTTCTATAAAACGTTCGATATTTTTTATTCTTCGTCGGAAGAAAACAGAGGTTGCGAAGCAAGTTTGGCTGCATTAACAAAGGCACTCGCTCTATAACCTAGCAACGTGGGAGTGACAAAATTATTAAATTAATATCTTGTATTGTAGAATGGACGCTCAGCACCGCCGAGAGTTTCGCGCCATCCTTAAAACGAAACCGAAAGTAAACACGCGCGCGCATTCAAAAGCAGTTTTAATACCCCACGTTTAGAGAGCGACTCCCCAATGTGCGCAAATTAGACTACATAACATATCTAGGCTGTAGGCTCTAGGTTGTGTAGTTGTATTTAATGCAACCTTAATATTCATTTAGTGCTCCTAAATTTAGTTTTGGTGCTCCTAACTATTTGAAGTTGGGAACACCAGTGCTACCAAGTAAAAAAGTTAATTTCGATCCCTGAACACAAGCAGCAGACCACCATGGAGAGGTGCCTTATCAGTGCCTTATGACAAAGAATCTAAATGGTACAAAGATAAAACGGAGGCAGTGGCATATGTTTATATTTAATACTGCACTATTTTATTACACTTTATTAAGCATTTCTTACATTTTCTTTCATTTTGCACCTTAAATGTTAAGAGATAATTGTTAAGTGTTCATTGTGACTTTAGAATTATGTTTACATTTTAATTATTTGAGTTTTCCATGGTTGTTGACATTTCTGTCTTAATAACTCCAGGATAGGGGGGTTATGATCAGAGGAAGGTTAAGTTTAAAATAAAAATGTTGAAATGTAATATATTTTTTCCTGTTCCAAATTTTAAATAAGGAATCTATAAAAAGTTATTTTAAATGGGTCATAAAAAAATATCAATAATTATCGATATCGACCGATATGAAATGCTGATATCGTAATACAATTTTCAGCCATATCGCCCAGCCCTAGTTTGACCTTTTTTTTTAAATAAAACTAGTAAAATACAAAATAAAAAAATTCATTTAAGTTACGCCTTTTAGGGGATAATGAGTGCTGCAACTGACTGCGCGCTCCGTTGTACAACATCGTTTAGGGCAGTGCTGGGCAAGTTCTATCCTGGAGGACCGGTGTCTCTGCAGAGTTTAACTCCAACCCTGATAAAATTCACCAGTTTGTAGCTTTCTAGTAAACCTGAAGACACTGATTGGCTTGTTCAGGTGAGTTTTATCA
>NW_026127686.1:0-18286 GCF_022985175.1 Labeo rohita
AGAGACAAAATTGTCACTATGCAGCCGTCAATTACAGTGTCGCATCAGATAGTGCGCTATAGATCTCCTGGGGAACAATTCAACTCATTCTCTACTATAGGTCAGGAAGAATTGTATAAACTTGATAAATCATCTAAACCAACTTGTATGCTAGACCCTATTCCATCTAGGCTACTAAAAGACTTGCTTCCAGATCTCATAGATCCTCTGCTAAATATTATTAATTCATCACTGTCATTAGGATATGTCCCCAAAACTTTCAAACTGGCTGCTATTAAGCCTCTAATTAAAAAACCACAACTTGACCCCAACGAATTAACTAATTACAGACCTATCTCGAATCTCCCATTTCTATCAAAGATATTAGAAAAGGTTGTATCCTCACAACTATCTTCCTTCCTACAGAAATATGATATCTGTGAGGATTTTCAGTCAGGTTTTAGACCGTACCATAGTACTGAGACTGCTCTTATTAGAGTTACAAATGATCTACTCTTGACGTCCGATCGTGGTTGTATCTCTCTGTTAGTGCTACTGGATCTTAGTGCTGCGTTTGATACTGTTGACAGCACAGAAACTGCACTTGTTAAAATCTCTAATGACTTGCTTCTTGCGTCAGACCAAGGCTGCATCTCATTGCTAGTTTTACTTGATCTTAGTGATGCGTTCGACACTATAGATCATGACATACTAATAGATTGACTACAAAATTATGCAGGTATCCAAGGGCAGGCTTTAAAATGGTTTAGATCCTACCTGTCTGATCGCTACCACTTTGTTTATTTAAATGGGGAGTCATCTCAGTTATCACCAGTAAAGTATGGAGTGCCACAAGGATCTGTTCTAGGTCCTCTACTATTTTCAATATACATGCTGCCCCTTGGTAATATTATTAGAAAACACAGGATTAGTTTCCATTGTTATGCTGATGATACTCAACTATATATCTTAACAAGACCAGATGAAACATCTGAATTATCGAAGTTAACAGAGTGTGTTAAAAATATAAAAGATTGGATGACCAAAAATTTTCTGCTATTAAATTCAGATAAGACAGAGATCTTACTTATTGGACCGAAAAACAGTACACAGAATCTTTTGACTTGCAATTTACAACTAGACGGATGTACTGTTACTTCCACTACAGTCAAAAGCCTGGGTGTTATATTAGACAACAACTTGTCTTTTGAAAATCATATTTCTCATGTTACAAAAGAAGCATTCTACCATCTTAGAAACACTGCCAAGCTGCGAAACGTTACCTGTTTCTGATGCAGAAAAGCTAGTTCATGCATTCATGACCTCTAGACTGGACTATTGTAATGCACTACTAGGTGGTTGTCCTGCATCTTCAATAAACAAGCTACAGATAGTCCAAAATGCAGCTGCTAGAGTCCTTACCAGGTCAAGAAAATATGATCATATTACCCCAATTTTAAAGTCTCTGCACTGGCTACCTATTAGGTTCTGCATCAGCTATAAAATTGTACTTCTTACCTATAAGGCACTTAACGGTTTAGCTCCTGTGTACTTATCTAATCTTGTACCACGCTACAATCCATCACGCTCCCTAAGGTCGCAAAACTCTGGACTGTTGGTAGTACCTAGGATAGCAAAGTCCACTAAAGGAGGTAGAGCTTTTTCGCATTTGGCTCCCAAACTCTGGAACAGACTTCCTGATAACGTTCGGGGTTCAGACACACTCTCTCTGTTTAAATCTAGATTAAAGACACATCTTTTTAGCCAAGCATTCAAATAATGCATCTCATAAACTTTTCCTGCAGTTATATCTGATCAAATGTTCATTATTAATCTTAGCTCTGGTTTAACAAATCTTTCTTTTCTTAGTTTGAACAGCAGCTACACTAATTATGTTCCTATTTGTTCTCTGTTTTTGCCATGGGATTGACATTCCATGGTAACTAGGAATTCACAAGCTCCAGTGTGGATCCAGAACACTTAAGAAAAGATGATGCCAACCCCACAGAGGACTTCAGATGATGCCAACCCTGAAAACATACAGCACTACCGAATTCTGCTGCTAATTTATGGTGTTCTTTGTCTGTTTGATTACGTCATTAATTGATCTTTACCATACATCTCTACCATATGTACATCAAGCTACTACTACATATATTGTAAAAATGTCAATTTGGTGTAAAATTAAAAATCAAACACAAAATTACTAGAGACCACAACAATAATCAAAAGGTGAACATTTCATAAAAAGGACAATAACAGCCATGGACAAAAATATAAGACAAACTGAATTTATTTGAGTGAATACAGCATAGATTACAATATTACATACATTCAATTCATTTAATGAGAATTTTAGAAAAAAAAAAGAAGATTTAATTCAATGTAACATTTAAATTTTAATTCAAGTGTGTTCAACTGTTTTCTGTAATCTGAGTCGTGATGGGCTGCTGTTTACTGGGGGAACTGTGAATGTCAGGCCGTTGCCTCATGTTTGACTCATAGTTGAAAGATGTTGTGACTGACTCCATAACCTGCCCATAAACAAACAGTACTGACATTAGAGAACATACTTTAACAACAAAATAAATTACATTCAGTGTTATAATGAATACAATTATTTCAATTTATGCAAGAAAAATTAAAATTCCATCATGAGAAACTCATTCAACAGACTGAAATCTCATTCTTGTATGTTGTGTTGCATAAATAATATCATTTACAGCACAGTAAAGAGTTTATAAATGAAATAAAATGTTTACAAACCTTTATTTCGCTGCAGAAGTGCACCAATCAGGCGGCGATGAGAACCGCTCTCTCCTGTAGAGGATGAAAAAAGCCTGTGCTCTGACCGTAACTCAACAGCTGAAGTAAGTCTGTGTTGGGTTGTTTGGTTGGAGGGAGGGGGAGGGGTGTATAGTTTCGGCGGTCAGTGAGATTGACCAAGACACTAATGACTGTAACACAAAAACTACCCAACACTGGAAAAAACAACCCAGTATATCAACCAACAGACTCAACTCAGCGTTTGGGTGGAAAAAATAACCCAGCATTTTAAGATTGTACAATCCATAATTAAGATGTCAGAAGTAGAGAAACTTAAGAACATTGGACAAAGGCTCTGAAGGTTTAAAAAAAAAAAAAAAAGTTGTATAGGTTTTTATTTTACCTGACAATGTTATGTTATAATTAAATAAATATTTCGTTTTAGTAGGACTTTTTTTTTTCAGACTGATGCTCTTTGTATACAGTTTACAATCACAAAACCAGCTAATCATACTGACTTCAGTTCAAATCTGCAGCTAACAGATCATATGCAGTGAACAAATAAAACACTGTTTATCATTGCATTAACATCAGCACTTCCATGTTCACTGCATTAAACAACAAACACCATCATCATCATCATCTACAACCAAACCACAAGCTCCACCCTTCAGCACAATGAAAACCACAAAACTTCAACATAACACAAACTCCTCAAAACACCAGAAACAACATTTGAACATTAAACACAAACAGATTTACCTTTACTCAAAATGCATAATATAACACTTAATTTTCATCACTTTATTTCAACTCTTTCGATTTTACTTAAGTGATTATGTGCATAAATAACACGGACAAGAGAGGATTCAGTAAAACTGAAAAAAAAAAAAATGACAATCATATTTTATTTAGTTAACAAACAAGATAACTCTGTGAAGCATTATGCACTTAATCAAAACACTGATGTGAGAAATGACAATCATATTTTATTTAGTAACAAACAAGATAACTTAGTTTGTGTGATGTTTGTAGTGATTGTACCTTTAGTTTTGTGTGTGTTTGTAGTTTCATGATCCTGAGAGTTTGTGATGTGGACTGGAATCACTGCTGTTGTTTTATCTTGAGCTGTAAAGGATGAATGTTAGTTCAGATTATATTTTAACTTTGATGATCACATTATATAAAAAGTTAGTTTTTGCTGTTAAGTTTCAATTTCTTCATTATTTACAGCAGCACTTCTTGGACAGTTAAACTTGATTTGAGTTTCTCTTCTGTCAGACTGAAAGAAGCTTTTGTTCCTTCATTTGTTCTGCTTCAATGATACTAATAGTCCTTAGTGTTACTGACATTATGAGGACTTAAAATGATTGATGAGATTGTTTTCTCACCTGAACTCTTGACAGTATATGTGACTGAGGTCTTGACTTGATTTCTGTGAGTAACTTCACATCTCCACTCTCTGTTGTCATCTTCATTCAGGAGTGTTGTAGTCAGAGTGATGATACAGTGTCCTGGAGCTGATATCTGATATCTGGAGTCTGATATTGTCAGTTTAACACCAGCCTGATTCACCCAGAACAGCTGAATTCCCTCAGAACGGATCCAATCATCACAAGAGACTCGAGGATATGATGAAAACAACTGACAGTAGAGAGTCACAGAGCTGCCTGCACTGATCTCAGTCTGTGAGGATGATGAAGAGACTGAAACACAAAATAACACACAAATCACACACTTTACAATCATCATGAGAGTTTAAATTAAAAATTTGCCCTTTTTAAATTGATCATATAATCATAAAATTACCATGAAGAACATGCAGATAAACACGTGCATCAGTTCCTTGTTGTTTGTCATTCACATATTGTTGGCAGATGTAAAATCCATAATCTTCTTTTATGATGTTCTTGATGTTCAGAGAGCAGTCAGACCCCAGACTCAGTCTCTCATGTCTCTCGATGTCTTTCTTCTTTTTCCCTAAACCAATCAGTTCAACTGCTGCTGAATTTCTGTTATAGTTCCATGTAGTTGATTTGCAGTCATGAAGATGATTATTACAGGGCAGACGGACATTTTCACCAGAACTGATGAACACATGATCATCATTCACTCCACTGAAAACACATATGTTTGATATTTTAAAGGTACAGTGTGTAATTTTTAACGGCACCCCGCCCTCCACTGGTACCTGAAACAGGACAAAAATGTTTGATACACCTGACAGTAGCCAATCAATGAGGTTTCTGTACAAAGGTAAGTCAAAAGAATAATATTTACTTAATTATTCAGTAAACCAATATGTTATTGTGAATATTATACTCATTGATCATTGTCTCAGGTTTATTCGCTGACTTTAGTCAGATTTTTTGTATGACAGTTAGTAGTGTTGGGCGCGTTTTCTAATGAAAAGTGAAAGTGAAATGCGATCAAATGCCATAAACATTACTAGTAATAATGTAAGGTCTTTACACACCTCTGAAAACAAAGTTTTGTATGTTATATTGCATTTCTGCCAATAAATTCTCCTAAATATTACACACTGCACCTTTAATAATACTAATAATAAAAAATATAAATAAGTAAAAACATACCAGCATAAAAATGACAAGATTCAAAACAAAATAAACTGTTTTTTCTTTATCAGAGAGCTGTTGAAATCACAAACACACTCTTAATATGAAAATAATTCAGCATCAGATGTTTGAGTGTGAATCTGTCTAGTTTTAGTGCATCAGTAATAATCCAGTATGTTCTTTATGTAACACAAGAATAAACTGATCATGTTGAAATGAACTCTTTCCCAGACTAATTAAACTAAATGTCTTGTAGAGAAAACAGAGATTTGTTTACCTGTGAGAAGTGAAGAGAGAATGATCAGTCCCAGCAGACACAAATGACACTTATCAGCCATTTTCTCTTTCTGTCAGTCTTCCTCTTCATTATATGCTCACAACTCTTTCTTTAAATACTATCAGCTCTTCCTGTGTTTGTTCACTTCCTCTGATCTGATTGGCTGAGTGTTTATTTGACTGACACTATATCACTGCATGATGGACGAGTGTTGAATCAGCATCATATTCTGACTGATCTTCACACTGTTACTGCTGATATTTGCTCTGAATCTCACCTGAACCACGACACTCATGATTGCTGTTTTCCAAAAGATGCATTTACACACACACACAAATTATAATAATCACAATGAGTGAACAAAATTAGTTTGTTGTATTTCTGCAAATGCTTATGATTGAATGAATAGTGATTATGAAATCTATTTAGTCAAACAAACTCTGTCTTTATGAAGTTTTACAGTGATCTTTTGCATCTATTTCAGAGTCAAGGCTTTCTTATAATGCTGAAATGGTTAATTTGTCATTCTACACTTTTGTAACTAAAATATCATATTAATTATAGCAGTTGTCGTGTTTCAGAGCAGTGATCTCACTGTTGAGTTTAACCGCAGTAGAGCAGAGATCATCTCTGAACCCAGATCAGACTGACGGGTGTGAAATGACATCTCCTCTTTTTACTGTAAGTGAGCTGCTGTGTGTCATTAAACTCTCTTCAGTTAACAGTGGCCTAAGTTCAGTCTTTTTACAGAATTTTAAAATAACAGAATTTTAATCCAGGTTTAATTACGAAAGTGAAAGTGACATGACGTGTAGCCAAGTGTGTTGTCCCATACTCTGTATTGTGTTCTGCATCGATCCCATCCAAGTGCACACACACACACACACACACACACACACACACACACATTTACATGTTGGGTTTACATGTTTTATGGGGACATTCCATAGGCGTAATGGTTTTTATACTGTAAAACCCTATTTTCTATCACCCTACACCTAAACCTAGCCCTCACAGGAGACTGTGCACACTTTTACTTTCTCAAAAAAACTCATTCTGCATGATTTATAAGCCTGTTTCCTCATGGGGACCTCACAAATGTCCCCACATTTGGTCCCCATAACGTGATGAATACCAGGTGTGCACAAACACACACACACACACACACACACACTGTAAACACACTCAGCAGTTGGGGGTTCAGTGTTTTGCTCAAAGGTTTCACCTCAGTCGTGGTATTGGGAGGAAGACAGTGCTGGTCATTCACTCCCCCACCGACAATGTGACCTGTGGGTCACAAGTTCAACTCTCTAAACATTAGGCCATGACTGACCCTAAAAAACTGACAACAAAATTCAGTTGAATGTAATGTCTATTAAATTTCTATTAAATGAAATAAATCTACAGTATGTGAGCACATTAGGGCAGAGCGGGGCTAGTTGTCACATAGCCTAAAATTTTCCACACAGGCTAACATGATGAAATTTAGGGCCAGATTTACTAGAGGAGGAGGGAATTTGACCAGGACACCGGGGATACACCCCTATACTCTTTATGAGAAGTGCCATGGGATTTTTTTAATGACCACAGAGAGTCAGGACCTTGGTTTAACGTCTCATCTGAAAGATGGTGCTTTTTACAGTATAGTGTCCCTGTCACTACACTGGAGCATTAACACCCACATAGACCACAGCGTGAGCACCTCACTAACACCTCTAACAACAGCAACCTAGTTTTCCCAGGAGGTCTCCCATCCAGGTACTGACCAGACTCAGCCCTGCTTAGCTTCAGTGGACAACCAGTCTTGGGCTGCAGGGTGTACTCGTAAGCTTTATGTTACACAACAAATGACAATTAAAATGTATATGACAGTTAATAATAAGTCAATCCCCACAGTAGTTCTCTGGAATTGAGATCTGACGCCACCTGCTGGACACTTGACAAACATCAGGACAGCAGGACTGTGCATTTGTTTCAGCATTAGTCATTTATAATGACATTCAGAAGAACTGAAATAATTACAAGCCACATTAAGTGTTCATGCTAAATCAAACTCAGACTAACCCAATTTATCCCTTCAACAGAGTTTCTTACCTGGACTGTATCTGGATACAGACTGATCACAGTGAACTCATGAAGATGATTCTGAGAAAACAATATGATACAAATTAGACAACAGTCTCAATTTGTATTGATGTATTGATTTATATTAATAAATAAAACATGAATTAACTCTTTCCCAGACTAATCCCAATAAATGTGGATGAGAAAAGAGATTTGTTTACCTGTGAGAAGTGAAGAGAGAATGATCAGTCCCAGCAGACACAAATGACACTTATCAGCCATTTTCTCTTTCTGTCAGTCTTTCTTTCCTGTGTTCAGACAGACAGTCTCATAAAGAGCAGCATGAGTGTCCAGATTCACACCATCAGTCTAATGTGGGTTCAGAGATGATCACAGTAACATGTTTCCAAACCTCAACAGTGAGATCACAGCTCTGGAAATACTACAGGAAACATGTAATGTCACACAAAGTGTTCGGTCCACAGCCACCATGATCAATTAAAACCAGACAAAAGTTTACACAAACAGTATGAATACAACACACAAACTAACAAAGGTCAAGTCACACTTTATTTATTTAGTACATTACAGATATAAACAGGAAAATAATGATTCAGTGATGCCAAGATTTACACAGACAACAACTTTGTCATAACAACCTCCGTTCACACAGATCCACGACTAAAAATGATTAAATGTGCTGTATTATGTTTGTCAGACCAGTAGTTGATGTTTTTTTTTTTTTTTTTTTTTTTTTTTTGAAAATGGTGTCGTGTGAACACACGCCCGAATGTGTGAGAATTCACACCCATCAGTCCAAACTGGGTTCAGAGATCATCAGTTTTGTGTGAGTTAAGATGTCAGTTCCTCTTCTTTAGTAACCAGTGCGGTCAAACAAACTGAGTTCTCAATCAAACTGAGTTCTCAGTAATAACATGCCTAATTGCTTCTCACTCAGACTCTACCTACACAGTAAATCAAACAGAAGACAAAATGAATATAATAAGTCTTTAATCAACACCCCCAAAATGAACTAAGTACTCAGACAAAACAGGGTTAATTAACTAGGCACACCTGAACTAAATAATACAATCAACACAACAAAGGAAATGGTGCATCAAAAAAGCATGTTTTAAAAAATAATTGCTATGTACTGTAGCCTTCTTAAGACTCATATCCAGATCAGCCTGTATCAGTGAACTGTTGCATCCTATGATCCTACTAAAAGTAGCCAAATTCTATTAGGCCATATTTACAATTTAAAACTTGCATCTCAGTTAGCCAGTGTCAAATGCTACATCCAAACCAGAATTGGCCCTGATCTGTTTTATAATATATGGGGCATATTTGCCATGTCAAATGTGGGACAAGTTAGGCTTACACACTGATTAGTGAGTCCTGACTGCGCCCTTTCTTTGCCAAAACTGGCCCAGATATGTTTTAGGATAACTGGGCCACATTTGCTGAAACATATGTGGACCACATTTGGTTGGCACTATTTGGGCCATATTCACTATTTACCACATGGACCACTTTAGGGTCACATTCAGATTACATATTATCATCAACACCACATCTTTGCCTACAGAGACCCACATGTGATTTGATACATTTGGGCCACTTCAGGCTTGCAACTATTTTGTACGGTCCATAAGAAGACCAGCAGTGCTGTATCATTGCCTTAAGTGGCCCACATCCACATGCAGATTCATTCTGAACAACCAGCTCTAGATGATTTAATGACAATGATCTAAGAGAATAAGACTGTGAATGGGAATTTTTTAGACTTTGTTCAAGTCTGCAGAACCTGAATTAATAATAAAGACACACAGACAGATACTGTACAAAATAACATGACAAAATGACCAGAACAACCTATAACTACAAATTAACAAGAGCTTGTTTCCTTATATGTAAAAGACACTGAATGGGACTAAACAAAACCATTAGGAGTCAAATATATAATCTGCAGTTTTATATAATTATTTGTCTGATTTGTTCTTGTTCACAGAGGCATAAAGTTGACTGCAGTTTTCCTGAGCTCCAGCTTCTGCTCCTCTGATGGAAGCGTAAGTCACTTTATCATCACAGCAAACCTGAATCAACATCACAGTTACTGTTTCAACACACAACTATTACAGCATGTTGTTTGAGCTCAATTCAAGACACATTTAGAAGAACTGCATATAATAAAACTGATATAGGTCATGTTGAGGAAGTGTTTGCTCACCTTGTTCTTTTTGTCTCTGTTTTTCTTGTTCACAGTAACTTGAGTATAAGTCACATCATCTGTCTGCTCCTGAACATCAATGAAAAGAAGTTATTAAAGGCCCATCCATCACTACTGTGTGAAGCAGACAAATTATTTATCTCAGGAGCTGCAAATATTAAAGTAAAGTATGTGTAAAACCTATAGGTTTAGTGAAAATCTATTATACAGACACGAGGTTAGGATGACAGATCATACTGTAACATGACAGGAAAATTACCACAGTAACTGTCAAATATACACAGATATGAAAACATTCACAAAATCATTGAAGATGAATCATATTGTTCACTGGGCACAGGATAAATGGAAATGTTGATTGTGTCATTGGTTCCATTATATTTATTTCTATCTGTGAGCTTTAGAGCAGAAACAGTAGAAATACAGTAACTTGTCCTGATCTGATGTGACTAATAAGAGTGTGATATTTCAGAGTCAGTCGTCTGTGGAGCTCATGGACACTAACAGCTCATGATCAACCTACAAAACTCACCACAGAGTCATCAGTCGCTCTTCTGACACCTGAAAAATAATGTCATGAGAATAGTTATGATCAAACACACAAACCAATCGATTTCTAAAAGAGTCTAACAGAATTCTAGTGCTGCAGAATAGAAACATTATTTGTGTGAACTCATTTTATCTGTAAATACTAAGTCAGATGTTTTTGTCTGTTGTACCAGAATATGAGAAACTCTAAAAACTCACCGGCTCTTTTTTTCCGAATCAGCCAAAGAATCAGAGCAGGAAGGAGAACAGCGAATGAAGCGACGACAACAATCACAATCACTGAGACGATACAGAGACACACATTCAGCATTACTGTGTTTAACAACATATAGAAAAACAACAAACTACAAATAAAATGGTAAATTTAAGAGCATAATTATCTGTATTTATCATGAAAAAAAAAAATCATGAGGATTCACTACATTTAGATACTGATTCTAGTGTGAATTTAGTGTCTGAAATGAGGATGATATACATACCTTGAATCAGGGATCTTGGTGTGGTGTCTGGATTCAGTGTTGTTGTAATGGAAATAGAAAAATCAGCATTAAGCCATTTCTTTTACTTAAAGGACACCTATTATGCCCCTTTTTACAAGATGTAATATTAATGGTATGGCTCTCCTGAATGTGCCCATGAAGTTTCAGATCCAAATACAATACAGATTGTTTATTATAACGTGTTGAAAAGTGTCAATTTTGGGGCGGGTCTAAAAAAGTGATGTTTCAGGGGTGTGTTTCCTTGAAAATGAGCTGCAACTTCCCACCCAACTTTCCCCATTGGCTCTGGCTTCAGCCTATTGTTATTGACTTACATTTCAAAACTAAACTTTATAAATTAAACATTGTTTGTAGTTGATCTCAAATAAAATAAACTATACTATATAAATAAATATGCTCAGTGAGAGCAGAGCCCCAAAGCTCGTGGCCAGTGGTTATTGATATACATGGGAATCATCCACGAGTCGTCCCAGTGAAGCGCAGGGGAAAGGTTTTACTCCATTGCTTTGTTTTAAGCAACGGGGTGTGCCGGGTCTTGAAATGTGCAGGGTAGGAGGGTGTAGTGACTCTGGATGTAACTAAAAAGATACAATTTTCCGGTGAGGTCCAGTTGGGGAGTTACAGAACGGCCTGACGATCTCATATCGCATTATCTTATTAACTGTTTATCTGCCGCACTATTCAGCACTAATCCTGCCGTGCAGTCAGTTTCACTGGTTAAGGTTAGGGTCAGGTGTGGGGTGGGTTTAGGGGTCAGCATTTGTGTAGCATAGTGTAGGAAATCAACACTGTAATTGACGCAACCAATAAAACCTTTAAAATCAGCTGTGGGGCGGAGTTTGCGCTGAAGTGGATTGGGGGAAAAATTTGTACATGCGTGTCATGTGCCTGTCTGTCAAAGAGAGGAAGCCACACCCTATTTTGAAGTGCCCACCCCGTTTTGGAGCTCCCGCCCCCATTTGTAGATCTCCAGGCTGCAGTTATACCCCTCTCAAAGCAACAGGAGTGGATGTGAGAGGACCGGCATTTTTACTGTACTTGAATGGAACAAATACACAATTTCTTACCAAGAGTTGCTGAACAATGAATCAAAGCGTGAATTCTGCAATCGCATGCAGTCACTTTATTTTGCACACTGTTTTACTGGTTTCACTTTCGTTTTTTAAATCTATCACGTTTAGCAAAGAGGGAAGAGGATGGACGGGGGGGACATGGACCGTCAATGCCCCCCACTGTGGCGTGACACCTGTCCTGCTTGACGTAGACGCAAAGTAATCTGTTTAATGAGTTTAGATGGAATAATTTAAATTTTTTTTTTTGTTTTGTTTGTTTTACAGATTGGAGTTTTAAACCGATTACAATGCTCCATGTAAACACACCTGTGAGTGCCAATGAACAGAATCTAAGTGTGATCGGTTAAATCATCAGATGCCCATTTTCCACAAGATGATACGATTCTTTAGGGTCTTAATGAAAAGTCTACAATATGCTTTGGTTAAAAATTCTCAATAGTAGTGTAAAACAACACACTTTCTACCCTGTCAAAATGAGTCAACACATTCTGATGGATGTTTCCTTTAAATGCAAATGAGCTCTGCTTGCCCCGCCCCTCTTTTCTCTCTGCTGCTCTGGGACATTGTTTACTTTAGCCACATTTAGCACGTTTAGCTGCGAAAGTTATTAGGAAAGGGGATTGCAGAGATTCATAAAAACCCTTATACTCACTTCTGCTGTAGGTGAAGCTGGATCACGAATGATTCGCGTGAACATTTATGTAGTTCGGGAGGTGCAGTCCCTTCACAAACAAACATAATCCACTGCATCTTCAGCAGCTCAGATGTTGGGAGTAAATCAGTGTTAATTTTGTTGACGAAGACTATGAGGAAAAAATATTCGTCATCGAAAATTTTTTACAGACGAAAACTAAATAAACACCAAATAAAAAGTCAGATATGATGACGAAGACGATGACGAAATTTAACTAACACTTTAGTCAACAAATAAAAACGAGAGGAAAATGTTGGGGCGGGACGAATGGAGAAGAGATCCAATAAGAACTACCCTTTTGTGGGGAAATCCAATCAGAGCGAATCTTTTGAGGGCAGGTTGATCTTGGCAAAGCCATTTTCAAAAGCCGCGGTTTTCAAGTTATGAGGACGTTTGTTATACATTATATTTAGTTATACATTACACTTGGTTGCACAGTCTTGGTTACAAAGCTTTGGTTAATTTAAGTTGACTTTTCTCGTTAGCAACACGCTAACATTTTGTGCACGCGGTCCGAGGGCAGCGGTATGTCTCATGAACAGACAGACAGACAGAAATGTCAGAGCTTGGTCTAGGACGAAAACGAAGAATTGACATCTGGTCAAACTTCACATATGACAACAAGAGCATCTGTAAACCATGTGGAGTAAAAATCACTGGGAAAAACACCACCAACTTGAAGCGACATTTACAGACGGCTCATCCAGAAATACACACCAAAGTAAGCATAAACGCTAACGTTAAGGTTATTCTATCAGATAAACCACCGTGATTCTGCTAAACTTGGAATAAAATAGAAGCCAAAGGAAATTAACTTTGAATAGTATTGATATTGCAAAGGCTGTAGAAGACAGTAAGTTCATTGGTTATCTATTTCAATAATGCTGTACTTTATCTTGAAAGAATGTCATATGCGTTTCATATAATTCAGTGACAATGCATATCTTTTTCAGGGAGCATGTATATTGTTCAGGGAGAGCAGGTCTTATGGTTATTTTTGTGAAAAAGACTAATGTTTTTGACATTTAATAAAATAAATGTTTTTTATTACAACAATTAGATATGTGCCTGTATTCTCTATACACTCTAAAAAGTGCTGGGTTATTTCTTTAAACACAATGCTGGGTTATTTGTGCTGGGTCAAAATTCTGGGTTGTTTGAGGTACTGTAAACACATAGTTGGGTTGATCATGCTGGGTCAAATGGACTTTCACCACTGAACACGCGGGTTGGGTTATTTTAACCCAACCAGTTTGTTTATTTTTCCACTTCATCGAACTTTCTGGATTCTTCACTCCTCTCCTCGTCAGGCGGTCACGAAATTCGCAGCAAGCAGGATTATACGGTAAGTTAATATGATTATATGATTATTTACCTTTATTTTTTAATAAGTTGTGGTTTAAAGCACAGTAATTTCACTGTTTGATGCAATATTTTATATGTCGCTGTGCGGGGTTAGCGTTTATTCTGTGAATGATTAACGAACGTTAAGTAGCAGCATATAGTGAGGTACTTTCTTGCCTCAACAATAGTTTTTTCGTTAAATAAAAGTTGTGTGTGTGCAAAGTTTTATTACAATACACATCCTTTTTATCAGTACTGTCCATTTTTACCGCTTATAAAACCAGGCATAGGTTAGAAATACGGGGTAGATAGCACATGTACTTCTGCAAGATGTCTGTTAAAGATCTCTTGATCTGGAAAGCATCCGCTGTGTACAAACGTCTGGCAGACATCTGTAAGATGTCAGTTTTACATACATTCTAAATCATAAACATCTTAAAGACATCTAATAGATGTCTATTTGACATCTAATAGGAAACGTCCAATAGACGTATTGCAGATGAGCAAACTACGTCTTGCAGATGTCTTACAGATGTAAATGCAGACGTCAAATAGACGTCTCTGAGATGTACGTGTGCTATCAGGGTCAGTTACTGTCTGAATACTGTATGGCTTTGTAATGTTTTGTCAGAATTATGTCATTTCGTACTAAAATTGATCTTTTAAGGACATATTTTTTCAAGTCAATGTCTGCGACGTGCCGAATCCAATGATAGATCCGTCATTTTATGTTGTGAATTTTCGCGCTCTTTTTTCCTGAGGTAGCTGCATTAGCTCCGCTGTTCACCTTACTTTAACTCTCGTGGTGTATAAGCAGTGGTGTAGTGCAGGGTATACGCAGGTACGGCTTATGTCCACTTCTTTATCAGTTGGCTTTGCGTGTACCCACTTCTAAATCCCCTCTGTTGCGCATCGATCGTGTCCTGCATTAGCCAAAATCGTGACAGTCCACATGTATAGCTCATTTGATCGCATGTGCGTATATGCAAATATTCCTTAAAAACACCCGGTAACGACAGTGATGCGGTCAGAACCGTGGCGCGGGATTCTTTTTAAATACATTTGATAATTTCGCCTAAATGCGCCCGCGCCCGCTCCGTCCACTCCTCCACCCAGATGCGGCCTGTTCACACGCGAGGGCATGTCAGGGGAGGGGAAGCTCTGACAGAGAAAACCAACCGATTTAATCAGAAACTGCGGAGAATCACGTGATCTGTGTTTAAACGATTGTGCTGCATGTAAACGCATTAACCTGCTTTCTATATAAAATAAGTAATTGTTTTGTGAAATTCTAATTTTCTAAATCTGAAATTTCATTGTAGATATGTGAGATTCTTGCTGGTGCAGATGGACAGCTTTGTAATGGAGAAGTTGAAGGAAAGGCAGCTTTATACCCTGGTTAAAATCTTTGAAGGTAAGTTATATAATTCAGTAACATTCAATAACCATGATTTGTTTTACAATTTGATCTTTTCATTAAAATAGCCATAGTTACTGGTATTGTACATAGTTACTTATTTAACCACATTTGTGTGTTTTTTTATTTTATTATTGTTTTTTTTTTTTTTTTTTTTTTTTTTTTTCAAACTTGATCAGATTTCACAAGACTTCAGGAAGCTACATCCAGAGGCAGACTTTTTGTAGACTGGGCTACATTTGCAAGATGGAAAGGTGCATTAAGAGCTGGGTGACATGACGTCAGGTAAAGTATTTCCTTTAATATTTCAATCTATAGAAAATTTTCATATGAAAGTGTTTCACTGTGTTGTTTTGATTATGAGATAAGTTTCACAATTTGCACTGTATTATTCTTATGGTCTAGATGTTAAAGGGGAGAGTGCTTTCAAAGTCCTGCCCATTCTGGAGGAAGGGTCCACAGAACCACAACCACAGAATTCTGGAAGCCATTCATTGACATACAAACCTGTAAGTTATGTTTTACTTTTTCTATATATATATATATATATATATATATATATATATATATATATAGATGTAAAAGACTAAAAATGTGCAGTTTGAAATTTTCTTCTAAAATGAGTATATTTTAAAGCCTAAGTGTCTTCAAGACTAAGTGTCGTATAATTAACAGGTGCAGACCAGCATGGTGGACCTTCTCCATTGTTACGGGCCGTGCCACTGAAGCCACTGCCTTGTTGCCTGGAAATTTCTCCAGCTTGCAGTATATTATGTTGATGGACATAAGTCTTCATGTGTGAATTTTATTTTTTCAGTTTTTTGTGGCCACTTGTAACATGTTTTAAATTGTCATATGTACTGTCTGGTGGACACTTTGTTTGGCTTAGTTTTAATAGCACAATGTTTGGAATGATTCTCATGTGGTAATCATTCATTTTTGAGTGTTCTGCTGCTGCAGTGTTAACGAAGAATCAGAATCTACAGTGCCTAGTTTACACAGTTTTGTGTTTTAAAGTAACTGATCTACTAAAATTGTTGTTTTATGTGTCTGTAATGGCTACACAAAATGTTTTACAGCTGCACCTATTTGAAAATTGTTTTAAAAAGAAATAAAACTTGTTAAATTGATGTTTACAGTTGCATTTTTTTTGTGTTTTTCTAACTGTATTACAGAAAAGCAATAATAATTTTACATTCTTCTGTGATTATTTATTATTATTGGTAAATATAAAGGTAGCAAGGCAACAAGACAAAAAATAACCCAATGATTAGGTTATGTTTAACCCAGCAACACAGTTAACCTGACCCACTGGTTGGGTCAAATAAACAACCCAGCATTCGGGGTCAAATGGTTAAACCCAGCACTTGGGTCAAAACAACCCAACGCGTGTTCTGTCCCATAGTTACCCAGCGGCTGGGTTAAGGTTGGGTTATTTTTTAACCCAGCACTTTTTAGAGTGTATGCTTCCATATATTGTAATAAACTTACAATTACGTGAATTATGGAGAAAAATCTGCTAATATTTGGTCTACTAAAAGTAGACTAAGACTAAAAGACTCAAGACTAAACTAAGACTAAAACTCTTAGGATATTTAGTCAACTAAACTAGACTAAGACTAAAAGATTTCAGATGACTAAAATAGGACTAAAACTAAATGGGGTATTTTTCCAAAGACTAAGACTAAGACTAAATCAGAATTTGCTGTCAAAATTAACACTGGAGTAAATGACGACCACGATGTTCATTATTACATCCAGCAACACAACACCTCAATCACTCAATCAGAGATATTCTTGTCTAACTCACATCCCTGCTCCAGCATCGAAACAGTGGCGGTCGGACTGTTACAGCTGATTTAGGGCAGGTCTGAGGTAACACGCTCACGTCAATCAACTATCGTGTGAGCAGCCTCTGTCGGTGTGACACCACACATAGATGTGCTTGATTTGAAAAAGGGGATATTATTTTTACAGATTAATTAAAAGGGTAGATTTGTACATACACTGACAACACACAATGTTCAAACAACATGGAAAAGTGAACTTTGCATCCAAATACCCTTTAAATAAATAATCATATCAGGACGTCACTAGTTATGATTATTTTCAGAGTTACATCAGACAATAAAACATTATGTTCATGACTCATAATCTGACAGATCTGACATGATGATTAAACCAGTTTGTGAGAAAAACTGCTGATGTGTGTCAGTGATGATGAACCTTGTGCAGGAGCTGCTGCTGTAGTTTGTCTTGAAGTCGTCTCAGAGTTTGATCTGCTGACTGGAATCAGTGTTGAAGTGACTGGAGCTGCAGAAGATGAACATTCAGATACATCATAATAGTGCAGAACATTACAACTTTTTTTTATACTTGATCATTATGACATGCATTTTGTGTTTCGTTATCAGTGTTTACAGTGACAGTTGTTTGGAAGAGAGGGGTTACAGTGTTGGGTGGTTATTTTGCAATTTTTAAGTTATATGCACCTAAGATCTTATAAGCAGGTCATATGGTATTTTAAAATGCCCTACTATTGTGTTGGATTCCCCTACAACAGGTTTAAATGAATCTAAGGTCAGAAAACAGTGTCATTTTTTATATATATATATAATATACATTTAATATTAGAAACATTTTTTCTAACACGATTCGTTCGAAGCAGTTCTGAGCTTAATGTCTATAAGCCCCTCCCCTCCATAAGCCTACTCTGCTCTGATTGGTCAGCTGGCCAAGTCTATTGTGATTGGTCTTTCCGTATACAATGGAAGTGAATGGAGCCCATAGCTAAAGTTTAGCTGCTAAACTGTAAAC
>NW_026127687.1:0-18271 GCF_022985175.1 Labeo rohita
TTCATATTTTTGGACTTTATTCCAAGAATTTCTAATACTTTTAAGACTAATATGTTTGTGATTTCAATGTTTCAATGAAAATCGTGAAAAGTTACACCCAGTTGGCAGTACATATTTGTTTAATTTTAGATATTTGCTAATAAAATGCAAATAGTATGAAATAATTTTTTTTTTTTTTTTTTTTTTTTTTTTTTTTTTTATATTTAGCTTGCCACGTGGTTTCCACAATTGATTCTTCATGGATATCTATCAACTTTGGTCGTTTTTCCAAACACATCACATATTATAATTTAAAGGAACTGAAAATCAATGGGGTAATCACCTTTATCCTCAATTATTTTACCCTTTCTGGATGACAAGTATGATTAACTGTTTTTGTTATTTCTTTTAGATTACAGTTCTAAATTCCCTCCCAGCAACACTGAAGGCAGAATTAATCTTTGATCCATCTAATGGCGTACTTCAGAATGAAACACTCATGAGGATGGTTTTGTGCTCTATTCTGATATCTCCAGATGATGGACAACTTGAACAGTTCTTTACAGCTTTTACTTACATCACGACAAAGGTGAACAGTTTTACTTTTTAGGTTTTTCTGGTTTACTCCATTTAAATGTATTTTATGCATAAACTTTGAGTTGTTTAGGCAGACACTTTCATAGGGGAAAGCAATCCTTAAAAGTATCAAAAAATAAAACAAGCTTTTTAAGATTATATGAAACATTTTGTTCATTTGTTTTTCTTTTGTCTAAATTTCAGAGAAATATCACAATAATTGAAAACACAGCTGTCCGAGACACAATGCTGAACCTAACTTTGATGGCTCTTGCTCCCAAATTCCCCCTCTTCCAAACCAGTGACTATATTTTGTGGTTCCAAGTAAATCTTCTTGTACTGCTGGCCAGTTTTCGTCCATCAGATTTGGTGGTGATCCCCACAAACCTCAGCTGTGACTCCTACGATGCAATGTGTGTGATTTGATTATTATTTTTTTAATCATGGTTTCAGTCAGCATGCAGAAATACAGTTTTCTTTTTTTTTTTTTGTAATTTTAAACAGATTGAAAGGCTTAGAAAATGCGTTGGCAATTGTACCATCTGAGCTTCTAGAGGACCTGAAGACAAGCAAAGAAATTTTTATTCTTTCACAACCTAAAGGTTTGTAATAGCCTACTGTAGTTTAATATGTTTGTATTGTTTTTTGTATGTTTATTAAACAAGTTTTATTTATTTATTTATTTATGTATTTATTGATTGCATGTGCCATAGGTTGTCCTCAGAAAGATACTCCCTTACCAATGACAACCATAGA
This sequence comes from Labeo rohita, assembly GCF_022985175.1. Lineage (NCBI taxonomy): Eukaryota > Metazoa > Chordata > Actinopteri > Cypriniformes > Cyprinidae > Labeo > Labeo rohita. The sequence continues at coordinate 1,312 of NW_026127687.1, forward strand.
TGCTGATTCCATAACTTGGGCTGTCCCTACGGATTCCTCAACAACTGCAATTTCCACTGATCCATCTAGTGCAGTCCCTGTTCATTTTTCAAGCCAAACTGTTTCTTCTGTAATATTTGCAAACTCAACAGACTCTAAATATGTCACTACTGCAACTACATCTTTAATGTCAACCACTCAACTGTCAACTAAGGCCTCCACAGGTCCAGCAGTGGCAGGCGAAGTATTTGTCATTCTGCAGATCCGTTTACATATACAGTATGTTGATGCTTACAATAACCCTGCTTTACTGGAGTATCAGACTCTGTCCAGAAACATCACAATGGAGGTACTCTTTATTTTCACCTTTGCTGTAGTAATATTAAAATAATAGTCCTTTTGCTTAATTTTGCCCAAATAATTTGTCCCAAATAATGTTGATAATGAAATGTATTTGTATGTTATAACTCACATTTCTGTTTCTTTTCTTTTCTCTTTAGCTGAATCGCTTCTACTGGAAAGTGTATGAGCCACACTTTCTTAGATGCTACTTGCTGAGATTCTGGTATAAGACTTTCAAATATAATATCAAACTGTTTCACTCAAAAAGTTATTCTTAGGTGTGTAGAGCAAGAAATGTAATATACAGAATCCTGTTCACACTGTGAATACATAAACAAAACAGAGCAGTCTATCAAAATGTTTATTAATTTTTATTAATTATAGCCTATGCCTTTAATTGCAAATTGAGACCAGCTTAATGCTCATTAATGTCAAGGATAATTTTCAATTGTACTTCCAGCCCTTACGACATTAAATTTCACATATCCACACACTTCAAAAACATACAAAATTAAAATATATATATATTACTTTTAAGGTGAGACACTGCAGGTGAATAGGGCAAAAAATAACTAATAATTATCACCTCACTTACCCAGTTGATTGATTACACTGATAATTACAAACATTTTTTGTATTACAAGTTTTCTAAAATGTTATGTTTAAATATTCAAATGTGGCATTATTTAATGAAATATGCGCTATTTCGCATAATGCTTTGCTGCATATTCTTCATAGATATCATTTTTGTAAGAAGGAGCACAATTAGGCAGACACATATTTCCTAAAATAGTAGACATAAACGTAAGATTAGAAATGGGTCTAATTTGCCAGTTTACTAGGGTCTAGTTGTGTTTTCTTAATAAGAGGCTTAATAAACACCAGCTTGAACGGTTTTGGGAAGTGACCTAGAGATAACGATGAGTTTATAATACTGAGCAGTGGTTCTTCTGCTACAGGTAACAGCTCTTTCAGTAATTTAGTAGGTATATGATTTAATGGGCATGTTGTTGGTTTAGACGCAGTGATAAGTTTATTTAGTGTTTCCTGTCCTATAGATATAAAGCACTGCAGTTTTTCTTTGGGTATGACGAAAGAAGCTGAGGCATTAGACACTGTACAATCTACATATGTTACTGTATTTCTGATGTTATCTATTTTATCAGTAAAGAAATTCATAAAGTCATTACTATTAAACTGTAAGGGAATATTTGGATCAGGTGGCGTCTAGTTATTTGTTTTTGATTGTAGAACGATTCTAACTTACCACTGTTGTTTGATGAACTCGTGAAAACAGAGCAGGGGGAGATACCCCTAGATTTGTTAATCTAGCCACTGTTCTAAATATAGTTAAAATCAGTAAAAATGTAAGAGGTTTTCAGTGGACTTTCAAAATTTGCTTTGCTTAAGAAAGCATGAAAATATTTAGTTAAAATGTTTCTTTTTTTCATTTGATTCAGTTAAGAGTTAGTTTTGCATCAAGCAATGTAATTTCGTCTTAAGGTATCAGCTGCTCAGGTCCTTTCCTCTATGCCACTGCTTTGTATTTGTCAAGATCACTGTTTATATTTAAGATTAGGTGATGCATAGTTACATTTGTGGTTATGGGTGGCCACATATTGAATTACAGTAATGTTTTACATACTTTTACTGTCCATTGGATATTTAAATCCAAAAATGTAAGAGCAAGCAACATCAAACCTAAATTTTCATTATAGTAATTTAGAAAATTATACATATATAACATTAATGACAAATATTTTTTTTCTCTAGGCCTGGGTCTGTGGGTGTGGATGTGCAACTTATCTTTAAAAATGACACAGGGCTTCCAAATACAAGAAGCATTGAAGACGAACTTAAGTCAGCAGTTGTTGAATCAAAAGTGTTTCTTGACATTATTCCTTCCAGCATCATTGTTGGTGAGTTCTTCATTCTCTAAAACTGTTTAAATGTAGGTAATGTTTTTGATATTATTTTTCCTGCAGTGGCTTATTTATGCTCATTATCATGTTGTTTCAGTGAGACAAGATGGTTCAACCTTGACCACTAGACAAACGCAGTCATCACAAAATGTTCTGGTTATGCAAACATCAAGTACTTCGACTCCTAATGTTCCTATCCTTTCTGCAGTACCTACTCAGAAATCAAGCGCAACTGCTTCTCCTGGAACATTAAGCACAGCAGACTCTGCGCATCTATCACACACTGCTCCCTATGGACATTCAAGCACTGGAACTGGAACCGGAACCTCGACCACTGCAGTTCCTACTGATCTGTCACGCACAACTGCTCCTACTGGTCCCATCACAGCTACATATTCTTCAGATTCATCAGAGCAATCTTTTCCTGCTGGTTTCACAACTGCTTCAGTTCCTACTGATAAATCACACTCAGTTGTTCCTCCTGCTGCCTCAACCACCAAAGTCCTTACACATCTTTCAAGGACAACTCTTAGTAGTAATGTTTCAAGCAATGCAGTTCCCACTGATAGACAAACTGCAACAATTCATACTGAAACCTCAACTACTGTAGTTCCTGCTGATCTGTCAAGCACACTACTACCTACTGGTTTTACAGACACTGCAGTCGCTACTGGTCCATCACTAACAGCTGGTTCATCAAACACAACAGGTGACACTCATCTGTTAGGTACTTTGTCTGCCAGTGGTTCCGTACTCTCTGCAGTTCCTACTCAGAAATCAAGCACAACTGCTTCTCCTGGAACATTAAGCACAGCAGACTCTTCTCATCTCTCACACGCTGCTCCCAATGGACATTCAAGCACTGGGAATTCTACAAATCATTCAAACACAACTGCTCTTACTGATCCCTCAGTCACTGAAGTTTTAAATAATCAAACAAGTTCAACTGTTGGGTCAAGTACTAAAGTTGGTATTGAGCAATCAAGCACAACTATTCATACCGGAACCTTGACCACTGCAGTTCCTACTGATCTGTCACGCACAACTGCTCCTACTGGTCCCATCACAGCTACATATTCTTCAGATTCATCAGAGCAATCTTTTCCTGCTGGTTTCACAACTGCTTCAGTTCCTACTGATAAATCACACTCAGTTGTTCCTCCTGCTGCCTCAACCACCAAAGTCCTTACACATCTTTCAAGGACAACTCTTAGTAGTAATGTTTCAAGCAATGCAGTTCCCACTGATAGACAAAGCGCAACAATTCATTCAAGCACTGGGAATTCTACAAATCATTCAAACACAACTGCTCTTACTGATCCCTTAATCACTGTAGTTTTAAAAAATCAAACAAGTCCAACTATTGGATCAAGCACAACTACTCATACTGAAACCTCAACCACTGTAGTTCCTGCTGATCTGTCAAGCACACTATTACCTACTGGTTTTTCAGACACTGCAGTCGCTACCGGTCCATCAGTCTCAACAGTTTCCCCTGGTCCTTCAAACAATGCAGTTTCTGCCAGTCTATCAAGTGCAACTACTTCTAATTATTCTTCAAACAATGCAGTCCCTACAGATCAACCAAGCGCAACTGTTAATACTGGAACCTCAAACACAGTGACAACCTATCCATCAAGTACAAGTATTCTGCCTGCTAAGATCAACACCACCGTCTCTACTAATCTTTCAAGCAAAGCCATTTCTAATCATTATCCAAATACAACAGTTTCAACCAACACACCAGTCACAACTGCTTCAGATGGCCATTCAAACAATGCAGTTCATACCGTTTTATCAAACACAGCTATTTCTGCTGGAATATCAAACAGTGTACATCATACAGATGTATCAAGCACAACTGTTCTTTCTAGTCTATCTGCCACTAAAATGTCTGTATCCAGTGCAGCTGGTAATCATATCACCACATCTGTAATATTTGCAAACTCGACACACTCTAAAGTTGTCACCACCATCTCAACCACATCTTCACTGCAAACCACTCGTCTATCAACTAAAGCCTCCACAGGTTCAGCAGTGCCAGGCGAGGGATTTGTTGTTCTGCAGATTCGTTTACAGAGGCAATACATTGATGCTTACAATAATCCTGCTTCTATGGAGTATCAGATACTGTCGAGAAACATCACTATTGAGGTTGTCTAAGAAATATTTTTATTTTATATAATAATTTTTTCCTAATTTTGTCAAACATCTGTATGTTTAGTGTAATTTTTTTCATTCTGTGTTTCTGTAGCTCAATCGAGTCTACCAGGAAATTTATGGGACCCGTTTCCTTAGATGCTACGTGATAAGATTCTGGTAACAAACTCTCATTTCTTTCTTTCTTTCTTTCTTTCTTTCTTTCTTTCTTTCTTTCTTTCTTTCTTTCTTTCTTTTTCTTTCTAGTTTGGTGTTACTCGATAGACGAATCATCCCAGTAGTCTCCTGCGAGCACAAACATGGAGAATATAGACAGGAAGATGTATGGTTAAAGGGTCATCACAAAGATGCTGCAGAGGGGGGCTAGTCAAAACAGTATCATGTGAACAAATTCTGGAAATTACTGCAGCAAGAGAAAAGAATGCAGGAGAAAATTTTGACTTACTACTTTGGACCTCTTAGGGTTACCCTAAACCTAAGTTATATGGTTTTCATATGGTGATATGGTATATTTATGTTAGTGTACTGTATATGTGGGTAAAGCTGATTGGGGTGTGTGGATGATGGGGTTTGTGGTGGTCTCTGCTGTTAGGTCCCCACCAATATCAAAAGCAAACCTCTGCCCTTGTATAGATGTGTGTGTGTGTGTGTGAGAGAGAGAGAGAGAGACCAGGAGAATGGCTGCTCTAATCAGAAACAAGGAAGAACCAACAAAATATTAATAACTGATTATTGTAGTTAATGTATGGTTTATGGTTTTTTTTTTCATCTTAATTCCTTTTTAATAGCTTCCCTTACTAAAAAGTATACTTCAAGTTTATTTTAAGTATACTTCAGTAAAGTTCAAGTATATTTTTAAATATACTTTATGTAGTAAGTATACAAATATCAGTGTACTAGTAGTATACTTTTAATTGTACTATTTTAATACTCCTTGGTACTAAATTGACCCACTTTCTAGTATATAAAAGTATACTTTAAGTATAAGAGTAGTAAACTAGTAGTAACTAGTAGTTTTCAGTTTGTACTGCAAGTATACTAAAAGTGAACTACCGATAGTTTACTAATTAAATACTTTTTTATGCATTTTAAGTACACTTTGAAGTATAGTCTCAGTAAACTACTAGTTTACTAGTTTTATACTGCAAGTTTATTCATACTTTTTTGTGAACTTTAAATCATACTTTAAGTATAGTACTATGTCCCTGTTTAGATATTAATTTGTATATATTTTGTTATATGAATATCTGAACAACCAAAACATCATGAATAAATAAATTAGTCTAATATGTAGACAATAGTGTCTTTGTTTGTAAAGCATTTTACAAAACTAAGACATGCAGAAAATGGATATAAGTGGTTGAAAAGAATCTAGGCCTCAAAACTAGATACACAACCCTCAAGAACGGTGGCAATCAGCAAATATTAAAAAGATGAGGTCTTTACATCACAGTACAACAAATAACTAACAATAATGACAAAATGACAACAAAAAAGTTTAAATGAAGTCAGCAAACAGCAAAACAATAATCCTATAACAGTAACTGGATAATTTATTTATGCTGCAATGCATGCTGGGAACTTACAATTCAAAATCCTTATTTACAATACCAAAGCCTTAAAATTTCAACAGTATGAAATTCTTTGTTCAGACAACTGTGTCTGACAAGTTGGGACAGCATTTGGGGTAATTTTGTGGGTCTGACCAGAGTTTTTTTATATAGTTTCAAGAAAACAGCATTTATTAGTATTTGAGACGTAAAATGGAAAAATGGAAAATATGTATTTGCATTTTTTACAGTGTGGAAGCATCTGTTTTGGTTTCTTCACTTGTGTTTTGGAAATTCAGTACAGAAGATGTGTAATAGCATCTCTCGTGTATAAAAATGGCAACATGGATTCTCAGAGCACAAGTATAGCCCTGATAGTATATTTGTAAAGTATATTTAGTATAAGTATATTGATAGTATATTTACTATAAGTATAGTATATTTAGACTTTTTCTAAGTATAAGTCAAGTATACTTAAATGTCATTTTAAGTATATTTCTGATAAGTACATAAAGCACATTTCTGAGAAGTACATAAAAGGAAGACTGAAAGTATACTTTCCTGTTTTTAGTTTAAAAGAAGTATACTAATAGCACACTTGAATTAACTTCTTTTTCGTAAGGGTTGACCTAAAAGCAAGATAATTGTCAAAATCAAGCCTACACCTTTATTGTAGTAGTTTAGGTATTGTATAACATTGTTGAATTTTTTTTTTCAGGCCTGGGTCAGTGGGTGTGGATACAGAACTTATTTTTAAAAATCGGACTGTGCTTCCAAATGCAACAAGCATTGAAGAATCTCTAACGACAGCAATTGCTGAATCAAAAGTGTTCCTTGGTGTGATTCCTTCCAGTATTATTGTTGGTAAGATTCCTCTTTTCCTCAAACTGTTTTTGAATGTAGCTAATAATTTTCTGGAATTGTTGCTTTATTGGTTGGTCTGTACTTGTTTACCTATATTTTCAGTGGAACAGCAAGATTCAACTTCAACCACCAGGCAAACTCAGACAACACAAAGTGTTCCTATAATGCAAACATCATCTGCTGTTGCACCGATTCTGTCTAATATGCTGTTCATGCTCCTGCTTCTGCTATGGAATGAAACAATGTAATTCTGCAAAGCCTTTTTTCATGTGTCATTACTCTTCTTTTTATGTAATGAAAATTGTGATCAAACTGATACATACAATAATTATTCTTTAGACATGTCTTGGGTATTTCAGCACCTATACCATAACCTGCATTTTGCATTTTCTTTTCTTGGATGTTAAAGAAATTACGCACAGCAATTGTATTTTGTTGAATTTAATTAAATAAATCTAGTAATTAGTACTATTTGTGTACTATGCCTTTGTTACTCAGAAAACTGTATTTGAGATAAATTGATTTGTATGAGTTCCATTTTGTCAAGCTAGGTTCTGTTTCCCATAATAAATGGTTAAATTATTTTGTGTCTTATTATAATTATTATTGTTGTTGTTGTTGCACAAAATTAATATAGCAGAAGATCTGTTAGTGTTTAATGTTGTTATGTTTGATTGTAAGAGTTTCTATTATGTCCAGGGGCATAGTTCTGGGAGGTGCAGAGTATGCCAGGCATATGAGCCCAGAATGTGTCTATATTTATTTTAGTAAATTTTTTTTTGCACTTTAATGGACACATACATCTTGCCAATTTGAACATTAAAGCAAACATTTTAACGCATTTAAGACACTAATAACAACTCTATTCCATGTGTTCTGTGCGCACACATATGACACCGTTCACACAAGCAAAAAAATCAAAAACAAAACAACAAGAAGATGCCATAAAGCATGAAGACAACAAGATGGCATTAAGTTCCCTGTTAAATGAAAGTAAACATGCAGGCGACTGAAAATTTTATGCATTTGTCATTTGGTATTTGTTTTATGCAAGATGCAATGGGTCAGATCACCCTATATCTGGGAATGCGAGGTTCCTGACTGAACCTGCTCCAGACCAGCGAACCAAACCGTAACTATTAGGTCCCAACCCGATAATCCTGATCCAGTATTGCATTCCTTAAAAGAACTAGGGCTGACCCAGCTAACAGCTAGCTTGTTCTATGAATGTTCTGAGAACATTATGCTATGTTCTGGTAACGTCTGTTTGGCTGTTTCCTGTTTGCTATGCTGCAGAGTGGTGTGCATTTGTAGATTCGTTTTCTATAGAAATCTAATGAAAAGTTATTTTATCATAAAGTGATAAAATATAGCTTTATTCCCACCTGATTTCTGATATTGTCCATAAAACTAATCTGATTGATCTGATCGTTCACTTTTATTCTATAACCACTAGTGCAATGCCGTGCTGTGCATTAGCGTTCCATTAGCCGGTTAGCCTGCCATTTGCGTTTCCATTCACATTTCTATTCACATCTACTACAGTTTTCCTTTTTTTCTCTCACTCTTTCTGAATGTTCGTTTTTATTCTATAACCGCGAGTGCAACGCCGTGCTGTGCGTTAGCATTCCGTTAGCCGGTTTGCCTGCCATTCGCGTTTTTCCTTTTCTCTTGCTCCGTTGTTTTCTCAACCTGCTGTTCTCTTCACAAGTTCATCAAACAACAGTGGTGAGTTAGAAGCGTTCTACAATCACAGTGAGTAATGGCTTCTTCTCCTGCTATGTGCTGGCTAATGCAAAACGTAAATTCAGTAAGATTGTTATTTACGTCGCAACTAAGGATGTTCGACCTCGCCAGTCAGAGATCACTAAAAATAATACTAAAGAGGTGTGTGAAGTTGCAAGTACGATGTCAGACACCGTAATTTGCTCTAGTCCCCTCCATGCTTATCGTGGTGACGAGATACATAGCAGACCGTCGTCACTAAATGGCTGGTTGTGTGGTGCCCGCAGAATAACATAGGTTTCATAGACAATTGGACGAGTTTTTGGGGCAGACCTGACCTGTTGAAAAGAGATGGTCTTCATCCTTTCTTCATCCTCCATTTGCACTTGACTGACTGGGGCCCAGGTCAGGAAGCAGACAGACTGGCTAAACTGACCGTCTGCTAGCCGCCGAAATCAGTTAATTCTCAGCACATAGAGACCCTTTCACCTAGATATCATACTATAGAGACTGTGTGTGTTTCCCGAGCTAGAAAATACAAAAAACGTCCAAACCAATTTAAGAGTAATGATCTAATTGGTGTTGAACAAATAAAACATGTATATAACACAGAGAAACAAATGATAAAGCTTGGCTTATTGAATATCAGGTCCCTTTCTACAAAAGAACTCCTTGTAAATGGTATGATTACTGATCGTAACTTAGACGTGCTCTGTTTGACAAAAACTTGGCTAAAACCAGATGATTACATTATCCTAAACGTGTCTACCCCCCAAGATTACGGTTATTAACATGAGCCATGTCTAAAAGGTAAAGGGGGTGTCACGTACGTCGTGTGCGGGGAATGAGGAGTAGTGACAGGGAGGTCCAGAACATGCACATTTATTTAACAATCCACAAAAGGAACAGGAACGAACAGGTAAAGCAGGGAATCCACACGCACGCAAAAGACTCGGAGATCATACAAAATGACTTCAGAATGACATAGTGTCACGAACCCACACCGTAACATTAGTCTGTCTGCCACCAGAGGTTGCTGTGACATTTTACATCTCACTGACTGTTATACTACACCCCGGACTACGTTCCCCATCAGCCATTGTGGCCTTCTCCTGCGTCCAATCAGAAACACTATTTAAACCCCGGTCTTCCTGTCACGCTGCTGCCGAGTATTGGTTTGCACTTAGCACTAATCGTGTTAGCAACTGTACGGAGCCCTAAGTCTGTTAGTTTCCTAGTCTAGTCTAGTTCTTGTCCTAGTCATCCGAGTCTTGATCTTTTGCATTGTTATATCGTCTTGTCTGTCACGCTGCCTGCTTATCGGAACTCTCGCCTGTCTGGATTATTCTTTCGTCTCGCCCTTCGGATAACGTTCACCGTGGATCGACCCTTGCCTGTGTTACGAACTACTCTTTGTCTTGCTGTCTATACACCTGTCTGCCACTGTCTGACCCTGTCTGCCTTGACCATGTTTTTGTCTCATCCTTTGAGTAAAAGTTTGCATTTGGATCCACCTGCTTCATACGTCATCTCTCACTCCATGACAGAATACTCGGCCACTAAAGGATCCAGCAACTTTTCATCTGGACACCACCCAGGTATGGACACTGCAAGACTGTTGTTAGATACAAGAGTATTTGGACATTGCACACTATTCAAACCTTCCGGACTGCGTGTTAATAGACTTTTTCATTGATGGAACTAATCAACCTCTAAAATCAAAACTCCGTCACGAGGATCCGCGTTCATCAATTTGTTTATTCATGGACTTTGCTCTGATGTGTGTGGGCTCGCCGTTTACTGTGGGGGTCGCAGAGGAGGACATGACAACGCGGTAATGGCGGCCGCGCTGGAGCGCGTTCATACCATGGCGGCGACAACGGAGCCTGTGCCCAAAATGGCAGCGACACCGGTGCCCGTTCGAAAGATGGCGGCCACGCCGGTGCGCACTCATGTAATGGCGGCGACAGCGGAGCCAGTGCACAAAATGGCGGCGAAAACAAAGCTCTGTCATGTCACTGCTGCCATATCAGAGCCAAACAAGGTTGCAGCTGTGTTTCCCGAGTCCAGTCGAGTTGCAGCTGCGTTTCCAGAGTCAAGCCAAGTTGCAGCTGTGTTTCCTGAGTCAAGTCAAGTTGCAGCTGTGTTTCCAGAGTCCAGTCAAGAGTCCAGTCAAGTTGCAGCTGTGTTTCCTGAGTCCAATCAAGTTGCAGCTGTGTTTCCAGAGTCCAGTCAAGTTGCAGCTGCTGTTCCAGAGTCAAGTCAAGCTACAGCTGCTGTTCCAGAGTCAATTCAAGCTACAGCTACTGCTCCAGAGTCAATTCAAGCTACAGCTGCTGTTCCAGAGTCAAGTCAAGCTACAGCTGCTGCTGTTCCAAGCTACAGCTGCTGTTCCAGAGTCAAGTCAAAGCTGTGTTTCCTGCGTCAAGTCAAGTTAAAGCTGTGTTTCCTGTGTCAAGTCAAGTCAGAGCTGCTCTTCCTAAGTCAAGTCAAGTTACAGCTGTTGTTCCAGCGTCAAGTCAAGTTAAAGCTGTGTTTCCTGTGTCAAGTCAGAGCTGCTCTTTCTAAGTCCAGTCAAATTACAGCTGCGGTTCCTGGGTCAAGCAAAGTCACAGCCGTGGTTCTTGGGTCAAGCAAAGTCACAGCCGTGGTTCCTGGGTCAAGCAAAGTCACAGCCGTGGTTCCTGGGTCAAGCAAAGTCACAGCCGTGGTTCCTGAGTCAAGTAAAGTCACAGCTGATCTCCATGAATCAGGTCAAGTCACCGCTGATCTCCATGAGTCAAGTCAAGTCACCGCTGATCTCCATGAGCCAAGTCAAGTCAGAGCTGTCGTTCCTGAGTCAAGCAAAGTCAAAGCCATCGTTCCTGAGTCAAGCAAAGTCAAAGCCGTCGTTCCTGTGTCAAGCAAAGACAAAGCTGCCGTTCCTGAGCCAAGGAAAGTCAAAACTGCGGTACCTGTTGTGACACTGTCACACAGGACACCCCTAGTGAAAAAAAAGTATACTTTATTGTATTTGTAATATATTTCCTGTTTCAATAGTACATTGCAAATATACTAACCAAAAATTGTACTAACTTTAAATATATAAAAAGTGTATTACCACCATGCTTTTGCCTATTTTCACAATACAACTTTTAACACACTTTAAAATAATTGTAATTTAGTATATTTTCTAAAAAAATATATTTTCTAAAAATATACTTGAAATGTAGTTTTGTTTGTTTTTAAAAGTGTATTTATTTGCGCTTTATGTAAATATATTTTAGTATTATTTTTAACTGTGTGCTGAAATGTAACAATGCATTGAAAGTATACTTTTAAAGTACATTATTAAAAAACTTGTTAGTATGCTTGAAGTTACATTTTGGAGTAATTTTTAAGTGTACTTCTTCATGCTTGCAACAGAAAGTAATAAAACATATGATAAATGCATTTAAAGCCCATTTAAAACATTATAAAAATGAAGTGTATGCATACAAAAGGCTACTCTTGTAATTGTGATTTAAGTATTTTAATAAATTTATACAATGTCACAGAGAGGTCCATGTACATCAATGCATTTATAATTTTATACCAACAGCACACCATACGAACACAAGAAAAAGTGTTCTACAGTGTAAAACCAAATAGTATTCCTTGCTATAAAAATACTAGTAAGTTTACTCTATTTTAACCAAAATGTTGAGTTTACTAAATTTTTTTCATTGTTGCTGAAATATTAGAACAGATAGTTCCCATAACTAATGAAATTTAAGTAAAATTACTCAAAATGTCCAAGACATGCTGTTACGCATGCGCACTGGGTGACAATTGCCCCTCCCCCACGTCGCAGAAGCACAACGGCTGAGGATACAAGGTGTGTTTGCAGAGGATCTATTTCGGTAAAATCAAAGTAAAAGCTTTTAATTTAAGTCTCATTTTCTGATTTTTTGCTTGCTAGTCCTTATGATGGTTAGATTTTATGCACTTTGTTGCATGCTGTTTTGTGGAACATCTTAGCCCATTCAAAGAACTCAAACAGGGGTTGACCCTGCACATTATTTGAAGCGATTTCTGTTCAAACCAGTTAATGTGCGCTTCATATCTGTAAAATTAGGTGCCTGGTTGTCTATTAATTACTATGTTATCCATTTGTGCTAGTGATAAGTTAGTTATGAGAATAGGAGTAATTTGAACGACGGTTGTTTCATGTGACGTTTTGCAGAATTCAAAATTCAGTGAGAAGTAAACAAAACACTTCAAAAGAGGAGATCTTAATTTCGTAAGCGCTTAGCATATGCTGTAGGATATCTTATTCTGGACGCGGCACATTCGAATGAGGAGCTCAGAGACACGGCCGCATTCACGCTAGAGAGTGCGCAATCCGGTCAGTGTACAAACGGATGGAAAAGAATGCTACATCTTCAGACGGGTTCTTTTAAAATAGCTCTTTTTAACTTGACACTGCGATTTTGAAAGCAACTATGAGTGCTAAACTGTAGTCAAGCCGTAGCATTATTTGTTAGAAATACCTGGTTGCGACGAAAATAGTATGCGTGCTTAGTATGATAATTACGGTAATGTGCAGGCAGTAAGAAACAACACGCATTCTGAGATTGTCAACGAGTCTTTAGCAGACCCATCACCCCACCTCCTCAAGCAGAGTGTATATAACATTGAAACTTATTTAAATGTAAGTTAAAGATCTTAGTTTTAAAATACCAGATGTTTCCATTTACATTACATAAGAAAAAAACACTCTATACATTTGGTTTTGTTTGTTCAGTGTTCACTGATTTTTGATTGATGGATAACACTTTTTTATTATTTTAGAATACCAGTTGATGACTGCTGTGCAATGGAAATGTAAGTTCAGATGCTTTAGTTTATGTTTGTTACAAGTGCTATGTTTGTGACATAACAGACATTCTTTACATTTGTTTTTACTTTGCAGAGAGGATGTACAGCAGTAAATGAGACTTAAAAGTGTTTATTTCATTTTCTTCCACAGATCGATCATCTTGCTTGATAAAACCTCAGTATATCATCAGGAGCAACAGGTTAATTTTATTAATTTTGTGCTCCTTGATATGTTTTTTCCCTCCAAAAATGAACAGTTATCAATCACCAAAGGCCACATATTCAGCTAAAAATCTTCTTTGCTGTTCTGCTGAAGAAAAATACTCATCAACATCTTGGGTGGTGTAAGGGTGAGTAAATTAATAGCTAATTTTTATTTTTGGGTGAACTTTTTCTTTAACTGAGCCAGATGATGTGTCATATTTTATTCCATTTGCATACTCGTTTGACAAGTAACAATAAATGTCAGTGTCCTTTCAAAGACTGTAAATGTAATACAAATGTGTATTTAATACCCTTGATGACTTTTCACTAAAAGATTTATTTCCCTCATCAAAACCTGTTTTTTTTTTTCCTTTTCCAAAATTTTCAAAACCCTATTCCTTCTCAGAAAGTTTGTTTATGGATTGTGTCCTTCAAAATGTTAATAGCCACTCAATGTTTGTTCTTAGATCTTTGCAGGATTCAGTCGCATATCTTGGATCTGAGTTCTGCGCAGCTGTTACGGGCAATGAGAGACGAGAGGCAAGCGGATCCATGTGCAAGCCTTTATTCAATGGACGAGACAGATACATAGTCGAGCAGGCAGGGTCAGACAGGAGCAACAGGTGAAACGCAGGCAAGACGAAGAGAAAAATCCTTTAACAAGCGATAATCCACAAGGCAGGCGGCTAGACAGTAGAAAACGAGAAAACCAGGCGGGAGATCAAAAACTAGGAACTAGGAACGGGGAACAAGAAACTAGGAAACGCTAACAAAGGAATAACAACAATACAACAATCCGTGACATAAACTGGGAAAGTCCGGGGTTTTATAGGAAGCCTAATTGGTCACGGGGGGCTGACGCAATCAGTGCGGTGGAGGATGGGAGATGCAGTCCGAAGTGCAAAGAAACAGTCAGAGTGCAATGAAAAGGTGAGAGTGACATCTGGTGGTGAGCGGTCCGCAGAGCACCGACCAGATTCGTGACAGCAGCACTGGACACAGACTCTGCACTTTTGACATTTTCTGGAAAAAAGGATTTTAAATTTCACATCAAGTTAATTAAAAGGTATCTCTTTATCATGTTGACTGTAGTTGTCATCTTTAAATCATGATTTGCTTATGATTGTTATCCTCAGCCTGTCTCTACTTTTATTGGATTACACTTCTTTGGACTGTATATACACCAGTGGACACTTTTACTTGGAACTTACAGCAAGCTGGATTTCTTAAGGACTGTTTTAATGGTATGGAACTGAAGGACTCTGTGCTTTTAACAGCCTAGGATTTCTAGTTTTATTGTGTTGTTTTAGTTCCTTGTGAATTTGTAAATACACTTATTTATTCACTTGACTTTTGTCCTTGTTTCATCTTTTTAAAACACTTATTTTAATCTCACACAGTATAATCTGACCCCTTTTAAATCACTGTAACATTTACCGATAAGGCTGATCGTTACACATGGTTGCCCGTACGGGGACGTTAAAATATTTTAACGCTGTGTTGAGAAGAGTGTTTTAAGATGACGACAAACCACATTAATGCTGCTTCTTTTAATACATCTGCTGTTTTTAATAATGAACGGGTTTTACATCACTGTGAATGTGTACAACTTCGTGCTGAAGTAGTTGCTCTTAAAAACATTGTTTTAAAATTGGAGAAGGATTTTAAAGACTCTGCTGAAAGTAATCTTAACCGTGAAGTGTATTTTAGAGACGCTGTGGATTTTAAATTTGAAAAAATGGAGGAATCTATCAAGGATGCCGTGGCGACACTAGAGAGAGAGGTCTTCGACTGTTTTAAGAGGAGAGACAAGAAATGGGCAAAACAACTGGAGCTACTAAAGGATCCAGAAGCCGCCATCTCTCCTCCCACTGCGACGACCAGCCTGGTGCCTCCCACGTCAACCCCTGGCTTTCCTCCAGCTAACCATCCCAACACATCAGCTACTTCACGGACTAACAACAGAGCCAGCGATGGAGAATTCTGCGCCACCACTCCAACCAGGCCAGACTTCGACACCATCTTCTCCATCCTTCCCTTCTCCAAAGAGCAACTATGCAGCGTATTGGGTGATGACGACACTCTCCAGGGACTTTCCATCTCTCCCTCCACTCCACCGACCAACAGGGTCGAAGTGCTTGACCACCAGGGCTTGCTGTATCGGCGGATCGAGAAGGGGGACGGCATCTACAAAATCCAGCTAGTTGTCCCCAAGGCCCTGGTCCAGCAGACGATACAGCATTTCCACCAGAGGACAGCAGGAAAACATCATGGGCGGCTAAAGACCCTCCTGCAAATCCTGGAAGTTGCCTGGTGGCCTTCAGTCCGCAGCGACGTCTGGAGCTTCATCGAGAGCTGCAAGTCGTGTGGTGTGGAGTCCAAAGAGTGTGCTGTCATCAACCCTACCACGAAACCATCTCATCGTCCACCTCATCCCCGTTCATCAGCATCAACATCATCCACCAAAGAGACCAGTAAGCCAGAGAGGAGGAAATGCCGGGGGGCTGGCGGACCAGCATGGCTGGGTGCAATGTAATCCTGGGAGGAGAGGCGCCACCTACCCAAGGACGCCCAGGCTGGTATCTGATTCCACCTCTCTCTAGTGTTCGCTTAGGGTTAGGTTTTTGGAAAATACAACGATCTCCCCCCATCACAGTCTCACCAGACTGTGTGGTTTGGAATAGGGAGGTCGAGGAAAGGCACGGGCCAGCGCATATTTTTGTTGATTGGATGAACTTTGATTCCTATTCGGGATGGGAGGTTGTCTATTTAAAGAGAAACTATCCCTTAAGATTATCGCCTAATTCGGCCTAGTATTATTTTAGTAAGATTTTAGTAAGAGGAATACGAAGTTTTACACTTGACTTGGTCCAGATCAGCGAATCAAGCTTCCAGCTTGATAATCCTGATCCAGCATCGCACTCCCTCTAAAATGTATTAATTGGTTTAGTAAGAGGAATACGAAGTTTTACACTTAACTTGGTCCAGGTCAGCGAATCAAGCTTCCAGCTTGATAATCCTGGCCTGGCATCGTACTCCCTCTAAAATACATTAATTGGTTTCATTAAAGTTAATACAAAGTTTATGGTTTAATGAGACATGTTGGACTATGCTCCTGTTGGCTTTATTATGTTTCCTTCTATGATGTTAGCCTATCTGAGCGTTGGTCACTAGGGCTAGAAAGGCTAGGTTTCAGGTCCATAGGGCTACAAATGGTAGGTTTAGGCTAAGTGTTGGTTCGGGACTAGATTTAGTCATTAGGTCTACGAATGGTAGGTTTAGGCTTAGTGTTGGTTCAGGACTAGATTTAGTCATTAGGTCTACGAATGGTAGGTTTAGGGGCAAAAGATTCCAAACATCAGAGCAAAGTCCAAT
>NW_026127688.1:0-18253 GCF_022985175.1 Labeo rohita
GATTTATTCTCAGAAGTGTCCAGCACCCAACACACGTCCCTAAAACTTTCTAGTGATTTTGTAGAACCTGATTACCATGTTTAGATTGACTGAGTAAAACGTGAAACTGCTCTAGATGCAGGAGTTTCATTAGCATGTACGATTACTATAAATGATAAGTTTACAGTGGATGATGCAGAACTGACACTAACACTTTAATAACTTTTAATAAAACAAGTTTAAAATATCACAGCACAGTTAAGTATCGAGAATCGCTGTGAAGACTTCTTTAAAGCATGGAGTCAAAAGGGTCGCGCGTTATTTTACGTAAATGTTGTATAATTTCTTCTCCTCCATGAACAATTTATACGTTATTATTTGACGTTATATATACATATGAAGAGTTCAGATGCAAAAGCCTCTAAATCCATCTGACGTATTTCTTTAAAATTAGCATTTCTTTCTGGCTACTTTGTTTATGTTTCTATGTACTGGTACTTCTGATTGGGCTGAGGCTGGAACTTAGCGAGTTTAGTAAGTAAAAGTATTTGATTTATACTATATGTCAGGAGCATTCTTTCACTATCATTATCTCATTTTTGACCGAGATGGCTTTTAGCTGGTTTTGCATCCGAACTCTTCAAACATATATATATGTATATATGTATATATGTATTTCATATCGAGCACCACTGTCTGGATTAAAGAGTCGCCGATTCAGTTAAACCATGTTTTTTTTTTTTTTTGTTTTTGTTTTTTTTAAACATACTTCAAACACATATGTATTAAACATATTTCATACCTTAAGTGGATTCTTGGCCAAAATAATAAGTGATGGGAGATGAAAGCTGAAAGAAAATCCTCCAAAAGCTGCTGGATGTGGTGACGCGTTACTTTTATATGAGCACGGACTTAACTCCACCCATTTTCTTCTGTGCTCACAGAGACCGTCACAGAGTGGGCGGAATCGCATACTTTCCTGTAAACTCTACCCATATGCAGACAGTCCCAGAGGGAGGGAGTGTTCATGCTCTAAAATTCCTGAAAACACACATTATAAGACTAACGTAGTCTTATTCTAACATCAGGTTTGTTCTCAATTTTACAGTTACTGCCACATTGTTCTATCTCTGATTTTGCAAAATCACCCCCTCCTAAAAATGACAGAAAAAAATAAGGTTAAAAACAAACAAAAAAAAATCATGACATTGCTAGAATGTGCCTGTTGTCTGAGTTGTATCTAAGCATTAATAAAACATTACAAATGGTTTATAAGAGGAATTGTTTATTAACAAGGTTTGTTTCAGACAACTCATTTAAATTATGGACAGTGGTTCCATCCAATTGGTTCTAGTTACTTTAAATGAATTCTAGTTAAAGTTACTCCCTTGAACAAAGCATTTTCTGTGTGATTATCCTGCAATGAGTCATAAAAGACAAGATGTCACAAATGGTCAAGTGTATTTGTTAAACAAGAGCAACAATTACAGTTACAACCACATTACAAAACTACAGAAATATTAAACTACTGTCATTTTCTAATTGGCATATAAAGGTAACCAATCAAACCTTAATCCAGGAACAGGAACTGGCTGCAGAAATAACTTCTGCAGTACTCCAAATGTGTGCCTGATTTCAGGAGTTCAAGTTTAGTCCATATATCAGTCCCAGCAACATGTTTGTTCATAGGGTTTACTGCTAAGGTCCAACACTCCAACTCTGCTGGGCTGTCTTCAATGTCTGCACCTTCAAATCGTATGACATAGATTCCCATGATTCCTCTGGATCACCTCCTGAGTGCTGCCAACGTCTGTATCCTAGAGAGGATATTTAAAAGAACGGAGTACTCAAATTATTGCGTATTAAATTTACATTAGCATTTATCATCCTTGAAAATACCAATAAATAAATAAAAAAAAAAAAAAAAAAAAAAAAAAAAAAAAAACTTACCATATACTAGTGTCTTCATTTGGGTACTTCAATGTCATTAGTCTAAAGATGCAGACAGCAACAAAATTCATGAGATTTAGCCTTTACATTTTTCTAAAAAACAAAAACAAACAAACAAAAAAAAAAACAAAAAAAAAAAAACACACATTTGAAATCTATTATTCTGTCTGATCATATACTTACGGGAAATACAGGCAAGCAGTTCAGATGGAATCCTAACTAACATTACAGTGGAAAATGAAACTATAACATTACTGGACCAGATCAGCACAGAAAGCCACTATCCTGCAGAGTTCAGCAATATTCACAATTAAAAGGATAGGTCACCCAAAAATGAAAATTCTGTCATTAATTACTCACCCTCATGTCTTTCCGAACCCACAAGACCTTAATTCATCTTCGGAACACAAATTAAGATATTTTTGATGAAATCCGAGAGCTTTCTGACCCAGCATAGACAGTAATGCAACTGAAATGCTCCCAGACCCAGAAACGTAGTAAGGACACCAGTAAAACAGTCCATGTGACATCAGTGGTTCAACCATAATTTTACAAAGCAGCGAGAATACTTTTTGTGTGCAAAGAAAACAAAAATATTGACTTTATTCAACAATTCTTCTCCAAATTGCGTCTTCCACCATTATAGAGACCTTATTACCTCTTTGCATAACGCATGCGTGTGATTCTGCTGACGTAGAACATGTATGCGCTGGGCCTTGTTTGCTTGCAGAGGAAAGCAATGTGCATACATCGTGATACTCTCCATAATGGCAGAATACATGATTTGGAGGAGAAGAAGAATTGTTGAATATAGTAGTTATTTTTGTTTTCTTTACCCACAAAAAGTATTCTCGTAGCTTTGTAAAATTATGGTTGAACCAATGATGTCACATGGACTATTATATCGAAGTCCTTACTACGTTTCGGGGCTTTGGAATATTTCAGTTGTGTTGGTGTCTATGCAGGGTCAGAAAGCTCTCTGATTTTATCAAAAATATCTTCATTTGTATTCTGAAGACGAACAAAGGTCTTACAGGTTTGCTAATCAAGGTTTTTAGGAATTCTCAAACAAAAACAAAGTTGTTTTACTAAAAGTTCCAGGCAGGGGTGTTGGAGCTAAACTCTACAGAACACTGGCTCTCCAAGAGCAGGTTTGACACGCCTGCCTTGCTTTAGAATGTATTGTTTTTGGGAAGTTAATGTATTCGCAATATCTGTCAGTTTATAGTAATACCATATATTTTATATTTATTGTATTAATAAACCTATTCTTATTATATCTGTCTTCTTTGTTAATGCCCATGACCATTACCCTAAAACTCAGTGGCTGGTGAGACAGTGTTTTAAAGGGGTCATCTGATGCAAAACTCACTTTTACATGTTGTTTGAACATAAATGCATGTTGGCAGTATGTGTACACAACCACCCTATAATGATAAAAATCCACCCAGTGGTATTTTTTAATCATTATAAGTAATATGCCCTTTTTCAAATCAGGTCATTCTCAGCTTTTAGTTGGTGTGACGTCACACCGATCAAGGCCGCTCCCACAATAGTTGATTTACATGACCGTCTTATCTTAGAGTCTGACCACCATTATTGTGTCGACTCCGGTGCAGGGGAAGACAAAAATGTCTCAGATTAAGCAATTGAGGTGTTCTGTTGTTGGATGTAATAATGATCATAGCGGTCATGATTTACTCCCGACATCTGAGCCGCTAAAGACGCAGAGGATTAATGTAACTTTCGTTTTTGAAGGAAATGTGTCCGGGGTTCTACATAAATGCGTCTATGTTCACACTTATAATTTGTGATCCAGCTTCACCTACAGCAGAAGTGAGTATATGGGTGTTTTTGATGCATCTTTGCAAATCGCCTTTTAATAATGTGCTACTTAGCAAGTTTTGTGTCGGCTCGTAAATCCACAGAAGAGAGAGGCTGGGTGAGTAGAGCTTATTAGTATTTAAAGGAACATTCAACAGAATGGCCCACTCTGAAAAGCGCTGATTTTGATATTTTTTTACACTACCACTGAGAAATTTTAACAATAGCATGTTATAGGCTTCTCATCAGGGGCGTTGCTAGGGCTAATCATTCGGGGCTAGAGCCCCGAATGTTTTTACTCCAGCCCCGAATGTTTTTTTTTTTTTTTTTGTATGGCCCTATGATTTCCACGGAATTTGTCAAAGTTTAAATGAATCAATCGAAAGTTGGTCATTAAACTTAAATCAAGTCGCGATATGGACTAGTATCTGTAAATATTATGCCACAAAAGCCTATTTAAATATGAATCCTGCATGTTCTGCGTGTCTTTTGATGAATGAACGGGGACGTGCGGTTTCTTTACATGTAATACTGATGCGCGTTTCACTAAACGAGGACATAAATACATTAACAACATCTCCAGAACTGCTCTGAGAGTCACTTCATGAGCATTTCACTGTTTCATTTGAGTAAAACACGCGTCAAATATACACACAGAAATTTACAGGTATTCACGGCAACCCGTCAAAGTAAAAGTTCGGTTAAACTTTATTAACCATTCAGTATAATGTACGTGCCTACTACTACTACTACTACTACTACTACTACGACTACTACTACTATTAAGTAATAAAAATGTATACAAATTCCTCACACAATATTTCTTCCATGTTTTAAATTTGAATAGTAAATCCCTTTATTTGGCAAAAATAAAATATCATTTTCATTAGAAGATCAATTTAATTAATATTTTATACCTTCATTTGATAACCAGAAAAAAATGCACAACAAAGAATTCCGTAAGGCTATTGTAAAAACATATAACGGTTGTTTTTATGCATTCAAATAAACATATTTGGTAACAATAAAACATAAGGTGAGAAAAAAATAAAACATTTCATGTGGTCCTAAATATGTAATTTTTCTTAACTTTTGATAAATTGACAGTCAATTGTATAAGATTCATGGTTTTAATTAATTACACATGATTAATTACATTTTGATTAATAAAATTAAATTTAACGATTAAAAAGAAGACCAGAAAAATGAAAACAGAAAACTGAATTTTCTGAAAAAAAAAAAAAAAAAAAAAAAAAAAAAAAAAAAAGACATTTGGGAAAAAAATAGGGCCTTATTTTTGCATTCAACTATATGTTTGCTACAGTTATAAATACATCTTCAAATTTATTATTTTATTTGTCTAACATATTTTTGTAAAGTTATAATTTTGTTATAATACTTATAATGTTTGCTATTTGCAGTGATTACTATTTACTATTGTTCATAGTGTGACAAGGTCTTTAACCCCCAGTTTAATGCCCCCGGACCCCATCCAGGTTCAACCACCTGTGTCTAACAAAATCTTATGTGAGCATGATGTGAGCTCCCACCCAACACCACTAGCCCCTGATGTTTTGGCACTAGCCCCGGATGTTTTAAAATCCTAGAAACGCCCCTGCTTCTCATTAAGACTCTAAAGAATCATATCAACAGCATCTGATGACCCCTTTAACATGTTTAAAAAAAGTTTTTGTTGAGTGTAGTTGTTCTTACCTGTGTAGTGGGAACCAAGAGGGTTTAATGCTTTGTCCAAGGACCCTTCTTCGGTTTGCAATCATCTTCATAAGTTCTGCAGTGTGGATCCACCCATTGGCAAAGACAGTTGACACTAATGGACCTATGATTAATCTGTCTGTCTCATATTCTGCACAAATCTGTAAACACATGAAGTACAATTTGTTACAAGAGCACCCATATATAGTTTAACAGCAAAGACAAATTCAGTGATCAAAAAATTTGTGTGAGTGATGATTATTGTCATGTATATTATTCCAAAAGTGTGGACATGATCTGGAGCATATTTAAAGTCATAAAATGACTGTAAAAAAGCATGATTTATACTTCAGGCACAGCTTTTCACAAAAACAAGACGTTTATAAAATGATAAACATCACATTTCTGCCTTCAAACCATTTTTAAAAAAATGAATGAGTCAAAAGTATCCATACACACACACACATACATATGAAGAGTTAATTTGCAAAAACAGATAACTCCATTTTTATTAATTTACATAAAACATGTTTTCTATTGTGTGTGTGTTTTATTGTGTTAGTTAGCTGTATTTTTGAGCTATTAATATTCAATCAAAATAACCCAACTGCAGTTTGATTGATATTACTTGGAATGCAGAATAAAAAATTAAAAAAAAAAACATGATTTTTGATTTTTTTTTTCTATTATCTGTTCTTGCAAATTAACTCTTAATATATACACATATACAAATGAACTCTTCATACACACACACACACACACACACACACACACACATACATGCATACAATCTATTAACATATAAATATATCTTAGTGTCTTACTTGTTTAAATTTCTAGAAGACACATCAACTTCTTAACTATCCACCAGTTCACATTTACAACTGCGTGCATTCCTCTAAAACAGAAAATGCAAAATACCCTTATTACTTTTGTTTATAAATAATGAAAAGGCAATGCAGTGGTTCACTTACCTTGGCCAAAACTTTTTTTCTCCGTCAGTAAAGTTGTGACATTCTTTCATTTCGCCAAAATTAGGCAGCGATGAACGTTAAAATATATGCAGAAGTCGAATGTGGCATTATTTGTACTTGCTTTCGTGCTTTAGCGCTTTAGCTTACACTAATTTCACTGGGACTTGAGTAGCCTAGAAAGAGCACAGGAAGGTTTTATTTAACTGCCTATGTATCATTAATAAGACGGAAAAGCACTTTGAATTTTAATAATTCGCCGCATCCTCTGTTCCACAAGCGCACATACAAATACACTACAGTCCATATGCGCTTTCATATCTCCCAACTGCACGAAATAATCTATTAACGGCGCAATATACCAGTTAAACTCGTCTGCAAAACAACACTAAAAGCATACTAAAAACACTTACAGAAATTAAAGACTTTGACTTAAGACAAAGAAGTCTTTAGATTTTCTTACCTGACTGGTACTTCTAGCTCTGACGCCATACACCTCCTTCACGCCGTCTTCATCAAATGCGTTGGAAACGTCATATCCGCTTTTTTGAATGGCGAAATTAAACCGTTTACGTTAGTTTAACGATTGATAATCAAGTAAAATGGAAACTTAAACAGTTTAAATTAACAGAGCACAATACAATAGTGTTTTGGCGGAAAAAGTTTGGTCCTTGAGTTCTCATTCATGACATGTACCCCTAAATACATAAGCATGTTACACAAAAGTGTGCTTTGCTTTCGTAGTACAACAAAGTGCTGTATTTTTAATGTGGAAAAAAAGTGCTACTAATGACACAGTAATAGTGTAAATTATTGTACCATTGGAAGACACCATTAACATGTTATTTATATCAAAGGGAATATCAACAAAGGGAATATCAATAAAGTTACAATACATTTGACATGGATTTATTAAAGTATAAAAAGATGTGGGCAATGCATTATAAAAGCATTTTGGACACATGTATTATATATATATATATATATATATATATATATATATATATATATATATATATATATATATATATATATATATATATTATTCTTATATTTTAAATACTTCATCTGTTTATGTGGGATGAGTATATTTAACAGTGTATGAAAGATCGGTTCAAGTGTACAAGTGGTAAATGCATTTTTATGTTAAAAGCATGTTTTTGTTTATATTCATGGGGTCTTAATATTTTTTGAGTACACAGATTATTAGACTTAGACTGTACCAAAGTCAAAACGCGGTAATAACGGGCGCGCGCAAGTAAACTTATCGGAAACATTGAAGAAGATGTGCAGCTCGACACACACACACATGAAAGCTCAACCGGTGTTTATCATATGAAAGGCAACAACATATAGGAATTCAGTGAGTGAAGGATGAGAGAGCGCCGTGGTGGGTGAGGTGGGTAAACCTGGATCCTTCTAGGGAGAAAGGAGAAAATTTCAAAAGCACAGTCATATTGTGCTTTTGATTTCAAAACAACATTGTTACACTATTAATTTTCTATTTTTGTATTTTTGTATTTTTTTTTTTGACAAATTTCATTTTTATTTTTTCCAAATTCAGTTTTTTTTTTTTTTTTTTTTTTAACTTATTCTGGACTCCTTTTTAATGGTTAAATTTTGTTTTTTATAAATTTTGTTAATTATATTATTGTGCGCATAATTTAGTAAAACAAGGGACAGATTATATCGTGCAATTTCCTTAAAAGGCAGGAACGAATTATCATATTGATAATTTCACCATTTAAAATGATGGCAGGTATTATAATATTGTGCATGATTTACTTACAAGGGGGCGAAATATTATACCGTACACACTATTTAGTAAAGAAAGGAAAATAATGATTATATTGAGCGAATGATTTAACCCATTTAATCCCACCGGTCACAATAAAATCCTTACTGACTTACTGTTTTAGTGCACTTCCTGCAAATATGGAGAAAATTAAGGATCTCAATTAAATATGTGCAGTTTCACATGGTAAATTGTACATGACCAAAGCAGTTTAATTCCTGTTTGCAGAACATAAAGATATGGCAAAGATTTTTGGTACACATTATCTTTAGGGTGTGTAGTATTAATATATGGATTCACATATATTCAGTTTTGTTGAGTGTGGTGATAGAATGAGTAAACATGTTGACAGTCACAATAGGGACCGGTGGGATAACAATGAATTTAGATATACATACAAATCCAATTGCATTTGTTAGTGAAAATTGCACAAAAATGCTGCAATGGCTAAATATTGCACTAAATTAAATGTCAAAGCGTTAAAAATAAGTTGCAATATTAATGTTGTAATTCTGGTAACACTAATAAATAAATTTAATGATGTACGTTACAAAAATATATGACCAAAAAAGCAACACTTTTTAAATACGTTGATGGTTGTATTTTTTAATGCTTAAAATAGTAACCCTAGAATGTGATCAAACAGTTTAAAATAGCTGGGCTAAGATATATAACACTTTTTATGACTGCAGAAATATGGTAATTCAGTACACCCATTATCCCACCAAGCACAACTGTTACCGACCATCCAAACAAACAAACAACAACAACAAAAAAAGGCTTAATAAAACGACGGATCGAATAATTGCATAATGCGCACTATTTAGTACAAGGAGAGAACGAATTATTTTGCACACGATTTACTTAAAAAGGGTAAGATTTATTATATTGAGAGCATGATTTAATAAAACAAGGGAACGAATTAATTTATAACTAAGAACATTTAATGTTGAATAAAATAAGAAAATATTAAACATTATGGCTTATGTTTTAATTAACAAAATTAAGATTTTAGTCTTATCCTCGCCTCCAGTATAGGCTGTATTAAGTGCTCCCTTTAGATGATATTGGCATTTTTATAGCACATGTTGCAAACAATGGATATTTAACTGGTAAACGGGTTTAAGTGACTCCTTTTAGAAAACGTATAATGGATTTTTTTTTTTCTCGTAAAGTAAATAGTTGTTTTTGGAAGTCACGTCTTTGTCTCTCAAACTAAAAGGAACTTCAAATCATCTCTTTCTTTTCAAAATCACGGCATTGCCTTCATTTATTATTATTATTATTATTATTATTATTATTATTATTATTATTATTAATAATAATAATAATAATAATAATAATAATTAGTATGTATGCATGCATGCATGGATTTATTTATTAATTTATTTATTTATTTCCAGTGAGTATATTCCTTTGTTCGTCCGGCTCTTTTAATTTGTAATACCCATAGAGCAACACGGGTTCCCGCAAAGCATCACGATCCCAGCTTGTGATTTACAGCAAAAGGAGCGACTGCGACCTCTAGCGATCAGACGAGTTCACACTTATTGTTCCCGCTCATTTTTAAACAAACAGTTTAGCTTTGATGCAATTTATATTAAAATTAAAACACCGATGTTTATTAAGAAAGAAAACCGATCATTTGTCATGCCATTTTACAGATTTCTACAGTATGAATGAGTTAATTCAAAGAGAGGTTCGCCTGATCGATCTAGTTCTTTTAAAATCAATTAATAGTCCTATACCAGTAATCTATAGGCCTGTGTGGGCGCATTTGCTAAAGATTGTATTGTCCAGACCAGCAGTCTAAAAACAATAACAGTAGAAGGAAAAGGAAAAAAAAAAATCACTATCGGTGTGACCTAGACTTTAACGAATAAACTGACATACGTTTAAAAAAATCTAAACAACTTACAATCGACATGAGTGCCTCTGCTGCCGCTCCTTTTCATGTGTTCCATGATAAATTTTCCACCATTTTCACCGTTTCATTCAATCTTCTGCAGAAGTTCTTGAACTCGATCTTTCACTGACACAGTTAAACTTTCCAGACTTATCAACAGTCTGTGGTTCATCCAGATCATCTCCACATACAGCCCCATGATGCACCTGCTCCTCATCAATCCCTTTAATTTCATCGCAAAGCTCCAGTTTTATCCACCGCAGTCAAGTGAGCCGTCATCTGTTAACACCCGGTCAAGCCAGCCGTCACCCAAAGTTTGATACTCCTCTATTTCTTGAATTACGGTACGGATACATGGAGCGGCCAAAAAGCTTAGAAACCGTATCTCAACGGTTCTTCTTCTTCTTCTTGAATTTTATTGGCGGTTGACAAACAACAAAATGGTGTATTTCCGCCACCAACTGGTATGGAGTGTGGATCAAGACGACCAAATCTCATCCCTGATATTACTATTTCATCTCTCCTGTTTTTCCCTGCACTTCTCATCTCTCCCACTTTCCTTTGAATTCTATAGAACCACAGACCTTTTTTCCCCTTATCCCACTGTTTTTGCCACCTTTCCTTTAGTCTCTTCTTAATTTCATTCTTACTTAAATTAATAATTAAATTGATGTCATTGTTTTTTTAACCACTTCTTTTGCTTCTTTATCTGCAGTTTCATTTCCTTGGACACCAATATGTGCAGGCACCCACAAAAATACTACTGTTTTTGAGTCCATCATTTGAATTCTGTATATTGTTTGCATTATTTCCAATAAAATATCTGGTCTACTCTCCGAATGACTGTATTGTAAACTGGCCAATGATGAACATGAGTCTGAACAAACAACTGATTTCACAGGTCTTATTTTTTCTATCCATTGTACTGCTAATAATAATGCAACCATTTCCCCTGTATAAACAGATAGCTCATCACTGATCCTTTTCCTTATTGATGAATGAAACTCTGGGGCAGTAAATGCTACTCCTATCTTGTTGTCTGAACTCTTTGATGCATCTGTGTAGATCTGAACATAACTATAGTACTCATTAATATATGTCTGCACATTATATAAATTACATTCCTTAACCTTTCTCTGTTCTAACAATGTATAATCAACTATAGCATCTGGAAGTAACCAAGGTTTTATTACTGGTAACGGAACAGTTGGACTAACATTTAATTGATTAATTTTAAGGTTTGTTGCTTTCTGTATCACAGACCATCCAAAACTTTTAGTTTTCCTCCTCTCTTTTTCCCAACATGGTTTTAACATGTCTAGTGTTGGATGCTCTTGATTATGGCCTAGTAAATTAACCCAATAATTCAATGATAACTGTTCCCTTCTCATTTCCAAAGACATTTCCCCCATTTCAACCTGTAGTGTAATTGGAGTAGTTTTTATAGCTCCTGTACATAGTCTCAAAACCTGATGCTGTATATTATCTAACTTTTTAAGAGACGTCTCTGCAGCTGATCCATATACCACACAACCATAATCTAACGCAGATCTAATCAATCCACTATACATTGCCTTTAATGCCATCCTGTCTGCTCCCCGTTCACTACCAACTAAACACCTCATTGTATTTATTATTTTCTTACATTTGTCTATTATATTCTGAATATGCACCACCCATGTAACTCTTTCATCAAACCATATCCCCAAAAACTTAAAATATTTTACTCTTTCCAGTTCTTGATTATATAATTTTAGTTTTACCTCACTTCCAATTTTCTTCCTTGTAAACAACATTATCTTTGTTTTATCAACTGAGAATTTAAAACCCCATTTATATGAGCATTCTTCAACTTTCATAATAGCCTCCTGTAATTTTTTAACAATAAAATCAATATTCCTTCCCCTTTTCCAGACTGCCCCATCATCAGCGAAGAGTGAGAACCCCAACCCATTATCCAAATCTTCAAATACATCATTTATCATAATGGAAAGCAATAAAGGACTTAATATACTTCCTTGTGGAGTACCATTTTCAATTGCAAACTTTTCTGAATAACTGTTTCCTATTCTCACTTTTAGTGTTCTGCCTGATAAAAAATCCTTGATCCATCTATACATTCGACCTTTGATACCTAACTTATACAGTTTAATTAACAACCCTTGTCTCCACATCATGTCATACGCTTTCTCTATGTCAAAAAGACAGCCATTACACTCTCTCTGTTTATTTGTGCTTTTCCTATCTCATGTTCTAAACACACAGCCGGATCCATTGTATTTCTCCCTCTCCTAAAACCACTCTGATATTTGGATAAGAATTTATTAGTTTCTACATGATACATTAACCTTTCATTCACCATTTTTTCCATTATTTTACCAATGTTAGATGTCAACGCAATAGGTCTATAATTTCCTGGATTTGTACTATCCTTCCCTGGTTTGCGTATTGGTACTATCACCGCCTCCTTCCACCTTTGTGGTAATTTTCCTTCTTCCCTGTATTTATTGTACATTTTTAATAAAACATCCTTAGATACTTCGCTGAGATGACTTTGCATTAAATAGCAAATCTGATCCATACCTGGAGCTGAATTCTTGGTTTTCCTAAGAGCTCGATTTAACTCTGCCTTTGTAAATGTCATATTTAATTGTTCATTATTGTATTCCTCATTCTGTATTAAGTCTTTATACTGTTCCAATGTCCTTGCCCTTCCTCTTTTACCCTCCTTACTAATATTATCTGATTTATGTATTTTAACAAAATTTTCCACCAGCATTTTTGCTTTCTCTTCATCTTTTATTGCTACTGTATCTCCATTTTTTAATACTGGATACCCAAATCCTCTTTTTATCCCATTCATTCTTTTTATCACACCCCATACTTGACCGATTTCTGTTTCCCTTCCCACTGTGTTACAAAACCTCCTCCAGAAGTCTTTTTTTGTATTTTTAATGATTCTAACATTTGCTTGCATCTTTTTATATTCAATAAAGTTCTGAAAACTATGATTCTTTTTTAACATTTTAAAAGCTTTATTTTGAGATTTAAATGCCTTATCAAATTCTTTTGTCCACCATGGCACAATCTTCTTTTTTTTTTTCCGACCTCCCTTCTTCGGAATAGTCTGACTTGCTGATATCAATATAGCATTACAAATATCATTATAAACCTTATCAATCCCTTCTTTAACTTCAATTTTTTCCATTTCTTGTTCACTAATACTCCTAAATTCCTCCCACTCTGCATTTTCAAATAACCATTTATCTACTCCTCCTGCATTACATTTTTCTATACTTAAATTTACCTCAATTGTTATAGGGTAATGATCACTTCCTATAGTTGTTTCTCTAAACACCTCCCATAAGCATATACCCGCCAGTGAATTTGAAACCAGTGTGAGATCAATAGCTGATTCTGTTCCTGTTCTTACATTAACCCTTGTTCCCCCACCATCATTTAAACATACTAATTCCTTCATCTCCATTAATTCTTCAATCGCTATTCCATTCCCATCATTGCAATTGTCCCATAGTGTGCTATGAGCACTGAAATCTCCGCAACATATAACTTTCCCTTCTAAATGTACAATTAGTTCATCTAACACCTCTAGTGATAGTCTTTTACAAGAATTATAAAAATGTATAATTTTAACATTTCCTTTCCCCCTCAGAATTTCTATTACTATAAACTCCAACTTCTTTCCTTTTTCTATAACATTATATTGCACTCCTTGTTTTACAAATATTATACACCTTCCCCCAATATCTTCCTCTCTATCTCTACATATACAATCATACCCTTTCACATTAAAATCCAAAATTGGTTTAAGCCAGGTTTCCTGAATGCATATGATTTCTGGTTTCTTTCTAAGCTCTTTTATAAAACCTTTAAACTCTTGACCATTTGCTAACAAGCTTCTTGCATTCCATTGCACAATATTCAAGTTGTCTTATCACCTGCACCTCCTGACTTCCCATCACCTTCCAGTCTTTTATTGATGTTTTCCCAAGATATATTGTTTATACCCAAAAACTTTTCAGCTCCCTTCACAATTATTTTAATTTTCTCTGTTTTGTGTCTAACTTGGTCAGTGCAATTAATTACATATGCAACGAACGAAATCAGTCTATCCACTGTCAGTGTTGTGCCACTCTCCTCTGTTTGCCCAATCACTTGACTCGAAATGTCTTTGCCAGTATCATCACTTCTCCTTTGCTCTTGTACCTTCTTTATTGCTTCTGCATAGCTTATGTTATTTACAACTTTCACTTGTTCAATTTCTACAGCTCTCTTCCTTACATTACATGCACAGTATGTTACTCTATGTTGCCCACCACAATTACAGCACTTGTCTTGTGCATTCTCTTCACACTTAGGACACCTCCACACTTAGGACATCTTTGTTTTCCTTTGCACACCGCTGCTATATGTCCATATCTTTGACATCTATAACAGCGGAGTGGGGGAGGAATATATGGCCTCACTACAAAGCTCATGTATCCAATTTTGACTTTTCTGGAAGTCCTGAAACTCCAAAAGAATTGACAAACTGTCAACTCTTTCCCCATTCATTGTTTTTTGCAACCTTTTTATTCTACTCACTTCACCCCCAGAAATACTTTGTTTGAGTCTTTCTATATCTTCCTCAACTGGAATACCCGTTATTACTCCCTGTTTCAATCATCTTTCTCCCAAGATCTTCCTTTTTATTCACTTTTTTCTTACATTCATTATCAATTTTTAGAGCTTTGTTTTTTTTGCTCTACCGTTTTACATATTATCATCAAAATCTTAGCCGTATCCACTTCTCCTAACTTTTTCTTCAGCTCTCTAGACAGTGCTAATGGACTTAGGTTAACATGTTCATCTTCCTTTCTAAATTTAAGAATTACTTTATGTTGCTCTCTTCCAATCTTTTTACGGACAACCCTACCATCTTCATCTGAGCTGTTTTGTTCTAATCCGCTTTTACTGGATTGGCTATACGCCAACCTTGCTTCATTTCGCCCACTCATTCTCTTGTCTTGTCCTTTCCTACCTACTAAATTCCAATCATCTGACTCCATTTCATCTTCCTCATTTACCCCAGACTTCATCTCAATCCAGTCACAAACCAGTTTATGTCAACCGCCGTAAACTCCAAACACATTGCCGAAATCTCCGTCCCGTGCGTAATCGGCCGTCCCGTAAGGACTACGTCACCACCAGTAACTAATTAATACTTTAGCCTACTTAAATAATTACTCATACGCCCTCTAATGCCAAAAACAAAAATGACAACTCAAAATAATAGGCTCGTTTGAGATGCACCTCGTCTCGCCTGAAATGTAGGTGAGAGTAGGCGGCTGCAGTGAAATAAGTGCAGTCAAGACGGACAGTTCTGACCTCTCCAAGTAGAACAGACACCTACGAGATCAAAGGCGGATATGGTGTTATCATATGGGATTATTTTTGTGCCAATAAGAATGAACGTAACTGTATAAAACTGAACGTAACTTTCCAAGAAACGATCAAAAATATGCCACTGCAAAAGAAGAAAAACACAATTAAAATGAAAAAATGAACTCAGTCGCATGAATTTAACATGCTCTTCAAATATGCTTCATTCTTTGTTAATGATTTTCAAAGAATCGTTTTCGCGAATCATGGATTCTGAATGCGTTGCACAGCTTTCACTTACGCTTCGCAAATTTTCGTTTGCTGTTTTGGCACAAACCTCTCATGGGGGCGGGCTTAACAGCGATCTACTCTGATTGGCTAATGAGCTTTTGATGGACAGTTGCTATCTGACCTGGAAGCACGGACGGTGACGTCAGTGGCGCGCATATTGGAAAGTTACCACTGGGTATCAAACTGGTCTTTATATTTATATGAGCGACTGGTTAAGAATTTCAAGGATGTTATGTACAGCTGCAGATGCAGCATCTGCATCAAG
Source organism: Labeo rohita (assembly GCF_022985175.1). NCBI lineage: Eukaryota > Metazoa > Chordata > Actinopteri > Cypriniformes > Cyprinidae > Labeo > Labeo rohita. The sequence goes on from NW_026127688.1 coordinate 16,077, forward strand.
ATTAATGCCTTGCTGTAGAATATAAAGACCAGTTTGATACCTGCACTACAATGACACGTCCTTAAATATAATAAGTATAACTGTATAAATAACATAAAATAACATCAGCGCATTGCAAACTTGTGAATAACAACAATAACCCGCAAAATAACTGTTGCACACTGTACATGAATAAAACTTTTATCGATGTTATTGATTAACGTTACTTTAGCAACACGAACTTACTTCAAGCTGCCCTGAGGGACAAGCTGAGGTGGAAGATGATGCCGCTCCGTGTCTCTCCTGGGAGCTCATCTTTAGAAACTAAGAGACGACCGTAGGTGAAATACTAATAACATTAATACTTAATATAAACAAAGCACGACGTATTGCACACCGCAACTTTTTTTTTTTTTTTTTTTTTTGTTCATTTATTTTGCAATTATGTACATATTAATACAAATATATACATCTCACAACAGAAGTAGAAAAAGGGTATACAGAGAGAATAATAATAAAATAAAAAGAAACACACAAAAGAACAAGTGCATGTACATGAGTAAAAAGAATCTATATCAGGGATAATTGCACACTGCAACAACTTTCCAATATGCGCGCCACTGACGTCACCGTCTGTGCTTCCAGGTCAGATAGCAACTGTCCATCAAAAGCTCATTAGCCAATCAGAGTAGATCGCTGTTAAGCCCGCCCCCACGAGAGGTTTGTGCCAAAACAGCAAACGAAAATTTGCGAAGCGTAAGTGAAAGCTGTGCAACGCATTCAGAATCCATGATTCGCGAAAACGATTCTTTGAAAATCATTAACAAAGAATGAAGCATATTTGAAGAGCATGTTAAATTCGTGCGACTGAGTTCATTTTTTTCATTTTCATTGTGTTTTTCTTCTTTTGCAGTGGCATATTTTTGATCATTTCTTGGAAAGTTACATTCAGTTTTATAAAGTTACGTTCATTCTTATTGGCACAAAAATAATCCCATATTATCACACTCACGTGCTGTGTTGCTGATAAACATGATATAATTTCACTTCTGTTGTTTTTATATGAAAATAAATACGATGAACAAGACACTCAAAGTGCTTGCTATATAATTCCATACGAAAGACCTATTTGTCATTCTTTTTTATTTTAATACAAACGTGTATTCTAGATTGTTATAAAAATATGACAGCAATTACATATCTCACGCAGAGATCGCACTGGCATAGTGTTTGGGAATATTCATGCACAATTTAAACATATAACCATATGATATTAGACTAAAAAATAAAACATTTTAGAAAAGAACAGCAACATTACGGTTGTCTGAACCAATGAGCTTTAAGCTGTGTCGTCATCCAGGCGTTTCCCATCGTGCTTTCCTTTAGCGCAGTCGGTGGAGAGATACTGCGCCCGACTGCTCAATCCGACACAGCCGCCTCGCCATCGCGAGAGTTTGTTGGCACACGTCAGCATGACATCCTTTTACGCAGCAAGAAACACATCAAGACCAGAAGAACAATGATGGAAACAGCCAAAAACCACCATAACTGATCTACACAAGTGATACGAGATCAAATCAGCTGATCAGTAAAAAGGATTCATTAATATTAGAAAGAGGTTTAAAGATCTGAATGTTGTACCTGAGTGCTGGAGAGACGCTTCATTCACAACATCTTTACAAACACAATGATCACAAATATGAGTCAATATTTTAAAGACTGAAAGTGTGTTGAGTGTGAATCAGATGTGCAGTGTTTTATTAGTGAATAATCAGACGTTTATCAGCTGAAACTCACCTGAGTTTGGAGTCGCTGCAGTTTGATTCCTCACTGAAAAACACATTCACAATCATCATGATTCACACGTGTTTTACATTGATGTGTTTTACTAAAGTGTTTCTCTCACCTCTGAACATGATCTCACGACTGAAATGAGACTGAAATTAAAGAAAGAAGCATTAGAGCAGCATTCATAATAATACAATAATATAAAACACATGAATGTTAAGAGAGATTAAGATGATTTTACTCCAATAGAATCACAGGTGTAGTTTGAAGACAGAAACACACTCACCTGTAAATACCAGCTCTGCTCACAGTCTGGATTGAGTGTTTGATTCAGTGAATCAGAGGGAAGTTTGAACTCAAACCCGCCGTCAGTCTGAATCTCTCCACACGTCACAGTGATGTTTGGCATC
>NW_026127689.1:0-18235 GCF_022985175.1 Labeo rohita
TGTCAAAAGAGTGGGAGATCTCCAAGCCCTCTCCGTCAACAATGCGTGCCTAGAATTCGGACCGGCAGACTCTCACGTTGTCCTGAGACCCCGGCCTGGAAACGTGCCCAAGGTCCCCACCACTCCCTTCAGAGATCAGGTGGTGACCTTGCAAGCCATCTCTTCCCAGGAAGATGATCCCAACCTGACCTTGTTATGCCCAGTCCGTGCCCTGCGCATTTACTTGGAACGAACTCAACCCTTCAGACGTTCGGAACAGCTCTTTGTCTGTTATGGAGGACAGCAGAAGGGGAAGGCTGTCTCCAAACAGAGGATTTCCCACTGGTTAGTGGACGCAATCCGGATGGCCTACGAGGCCAGAGGTTTACCCTGCCCACTAGGAATAAGAGCGCATTCAACCAGGGGCGTCGCTGCTTCGGCAGCTCTTGCAAACGGGGCCTCATTAACAGACATCTGTCGAGCTGCAGGTTGGGCTACACCAAATACATTCGCCAGATTTTACAATTTGCGCATGGACCCAGTTTCAGCTAGAGTCTTGAACGCAAGCACTTGACTTAAGCACACTGGTCGGTGTAGAGCTTGCTCAAAGCGCTTCCCCTAATTGGTGATTACGCTTCTAAGTTTCAGTAGGTTTCCTGATGTGAACCCTGGACTCCTCCCTCCATCATTGGCACTTCCAGACGTGGCAGAGTTTTGCGGAGGAACTCGCTGCTAACTCCAGCATAAGGTATGAACACTGTTTATTCATGATTGGAATTGTGCCCCATATGTAGTGGCTCCTCAAGCGGCCCCATGTGTGTATTTTCCACCTATAGCTCATTATGGTGCGGTGTTTCCCCTGAGATCAGGTTGGTCTCTAAGGTCCTAGGTTTGGCTGTCTCCCTTACGTTAGGCCCATCCTGGGTCCCATACCTAACAATTTTCACTTATACCCCCCTCTCTGGGCAGGTTGTGATCTCCGTAGTGCCTCTTTCCCTCGGGAAACAGTCACTTCCCCAACGTCCGCCAAGACGCTCAGCCGCTCCACTGAGACAGGCCCGGCTGCAGGACACTGCTGTAACAGGTCAGTTCTTGGATGTTGGAAGGTCACGAAGAGGTGAGTCGCACTTATGTTAACACGCTGGCTTGTTACTATCTGTGCCCGGTCACTCGTGACACGGCCAGACTTGTGGCGTGATTTGACAGGGGACCCCTAGTGTTGTACACTACTCGACACAACTCGGAGTGTACGACAGATAGGGAACGTCTCGGTTACGTATGGTAACCCTCGTTCCCTGATGGAGGGAACGGAGACGTTGTGTCGAGTAGTGTACGACACTAGGGGTTGCTCTTGGGAGCCCAAACACCTCTGACAGTATAGAAACAGGCCAATGAAATTGGGTGTGCAGATTTGCATAGCTGGCCACGCCCCGTTCATCCGGGTATAAATAGGGCAGCGTGTGCATCTGCTCACTCGTTCTGATGTGAGGAGCCGAGCGTCTCAACTCACTCAGAGACGGTCCAGAGTTGTGGCATGGGAGACACAACGTCTCCGTTCCCTCCATCAGGGAACGAGGGTTACCATACGTAACCGAGACGTTATTTTTAGACTTTTCTACACAGAGAATTCACAGAATTTGAGCGCATCTCTCTGAGCTGCCGCTGAGCTAAACTTACATGCTGGACCGAAGTTGAATGGTCCGTGCAGCGCGGTTCAAATCAACACCAATGTCTCATTTAGCATTAGCCATTTCCCATATATAAAGTTAAATGTGATAATCATTAGTGCGACCAAACAAACTGTAGTCAAAATAGGTCTGGAACCCTTCATCAACTGTAAAATAATACTAAACCTGTAGTAATAGTAGACAGTGATTTCAGTAACATAAGTACTCCTATATACATTTCACCATACATTATTAACGTTAGGTTACTGTAATACATTTCTAAACAGTGTTACTACTTTTTGCTAATTTTTATTTACTTTATTACTGCTAGCGACGTAACTGTTACAGCTAACGTAACGTTAAGTTATTCATTTACAATCGAGGTCATTCTCCGCAGTAACGTTACAATACACTGACTAAAGGAAACTACAACTTCGTTAAAAAACAAACAACAACAAAAGTTACATTTTGAAGTGCATTTCACGTTCTTCTTATAAGTATAATGTTATAAGAGTTATCAAAACCCTGTTACTCACCTCATACTGATGCAGCAGCAGCTTCTTCTGTTGTCAGTCACTGTCGTCCGTTAAAATTTGAACTGTCGCCGCGGGAACCAATTAAACCCAACGCTGGGTTATTATTAAAAACAACCCAACGATGTTTAAAAAATATCCCAACGTTTTAGAAAATAACCCACATAGTGACCCAATATGTGTAACCCATCTATTGGGTTAAAAAAATAACCCATCTATTTTTACTGTGTAGTAACATAGTAATAGCATAGCATTAATAGCTATTCTTAGCAGTATATATATACTGTATATACAGACCTTTGCATTCAAGACAGAATATTCATGTACATGTATTTTTAATCATCATGAGCATTAGACCACAAGCCCAGCCTGTAGACCACATCCCATCAATAGACACACCATTAACTTCCTCAAAACTTACAGCACCTGCCTAAAAATAGCATCAGACTACAAGCTGCTTTTGAGCTTTCAGTACACAAGTCAAAATCAAAAATGCATAAAAACAATACCAAAAAAATTGAGCATTGTTAATCAGGAATCTGACTGTAACATAAAAAAAAATCATATGTTTTTATTGCAGATATTTTATAACAGATCATTTTAGATGCACTTAATGAATTTCATAACTTCCTGACAAAGGAACCGAGTCTGAATACGCCAAATACACACATGTAAATAGATATATTATATATGAGAAATAGCAAATCAATATATAAATAAATAGGAATGTAGATAACCAGTTGCAAGTCAGTTGTGTTTATATAGTGCTTTTCACAAGACTTTGTTTTAATGAAGTTTTACACAAACATATAATGTTAATGTTTATAATATCTTAATAGTACATTATAGTCCAAATTTAGCAGTTTAGAGCTGGGCCACAATATACATTGTAAATTGTTTGAGTACAGTCTGCCGTGGGGAAAAAAAGAAAGTTGTTTTGATAGGAAGTTACAGCGGTCAGTTTTCTTAGTAACTGTCAGCAAACGTGTCTGTGTCTAAAGATGAAACTGATTTTTGTTTTTTGCTTTTGCTTTTAAAGCGTTATGTTTTTTAAAGTGTTTAGCATTTAAATCATTTGTCTTAGAGAAAACTAACGTTAGCACAATGAAACTACTTGGTGAGAAAACTATTCACACTAATTATGAACGATCTCTACTCTAATATAAAAAAAAAGTGAATTGAATGTTTAATGAACATTGCAATAATTATACATATAAACTCTAATATTTTTGCATTTAATGTGTAACACTGTTTAAACATAATACACTTTGCTTTTAAGTTAAGTCCATAACACTGGATATGGATATAAATAATGCATAAGTAAAATAAGTAGAAAATGTGTCATCATATACATTTAGTTTTATTCAGAAATGCAATTTTAAAAATTATATACATTATTTATTCTTTAGCCTGACATTCTCTAAGCTGATATTAGAAAAATAAAAAAAATTAAAATTAAAAAAAAGATAAAGCATTCCATTATGACGGTTTTCAATGTTTGCAGCAGTTCATCACAAATCACTAAAAATATATGAATATAGAGGAAGAAAAAAACATTAAAAAGTAACAAATCGATCAGAAAACTCTGAATAAATGAGTTGATATCTTCACTACACTGACTGCATTTGCAGTGATTGGGTCGTTTGTGACATTTGTGTTCCCTCCTCAGAGAAAACTCTTTCAAAAACACGTCTTAGAGAAAGTTTAACATTGCTCTTAAAATCCTGCCCCATGAAAACATACAGAATGGGGTTCAGACAGCTGTTGAAATACGCCAAAGAGATGACCAATGGATCCACTGCCGAAGCTGCCAAATAACTTGATTCCTCTCCGTATATTATTATCAAATCCACTGTGTGATGTGGCAGCCAGCACAGAAAAAAGGCCACGATTACAGCCAACATGATGCGAAACGCTCGTCCAGAGTGAAAACGACTCCTGCCTAACTTGCGTGCGATGAATCCATAGCATGTTGTGATGCATATGAGAGGAACCAAAAACCCAAACACAAATCTGATGATGATCAACCTTCCATACATTTTATAACTGTCTTCATCAGGTTGATAATGCAGGCAGTATGTTTGGTTATTTACTGTGTAAGTGTCTCTTAACATCATGAAAGGCAGACTAAGAATTGAAGCCAGAACCCAGGCCGCTACACAGGACAGTCGTGCAATTAACAGACTGCGATGATTCTGAGCCCAAACCGGTATGATCACCTGAGTAAACCGATCCAGACTAATCAAGGTCAAAGTGAAAACACTGGCAAACATGGTGATGAGCATAATGAAGGGGAGAATCTTGCACATGATGGATTCATAAAGCCAGTGACCATTAAAAGTGCTCTCGGTCACATAGTAAAGAGTGGAGAGGCAACACAAGAGGTCGGCAATTGCTAGATTGAGAAACCCAACTGTATTAACGGTCCTCTTCATCTTCAATCCAGCAACATACAAAACAAATGCATTTCCAGGAACACCGAGGATCAAGGTGAGGTAGTAGAAGACCAGAGAAGTCACCCACATTGGATATTCCAAAATTTCAAGTAAATCGTCCATTGCTGTGATTGAGCTGAAGTGACTGGTTTATCCTGCTAATAATAATTGTCATTGTAAAATTATATTTATATTATATATCAATTATATTTAAAGTGTTGTGTCAGGCAAGAAACATGATGAATATTTGTCTATATAATCAATGCATTTCTATTTTCAACAAAGCTGAATTATGATTACAAATATGCAACTAAATAAAAACTATTTTAGCATTACTTAAAAGTACAAATAGTCTTTAAAATCAAATACATAACTCTATATTATCAATCATGACTCACGTTGTGCTGATTCGAATAATTATCCTGGTAAATGTTTTCTCCTCTAATGTTCAAGACTTTATACCACTTCTTCAACTTTATCACATCATCAGAATCACCAACATTTCAAACATGGCTGAGGTGTGAAACATTATGACCAACTCTATGTTAAGCTGGTCAAGTCTTCCTGTCACACATGGTAATTCATAAACTGAAAAAACAAATACTGATGTCAGACTAAAAATGCCAATTTAGCAAGTCAATAAATGTTGCACTTTTATATACAATTGTTTACAGCATGTTAATTTATAATATAATGTATTATTGTTGGTTTGTAATGTAATTATTGCACAGGTTATTTATTAAAAGTAAATTATATATCAAATCTGTAGGTGTGTTCTTTATTGATTATAAAACACTTTCAGCCATAGATGCACAAATATCCAAAATAATGTTGATTGTCCACCTGAATGATCTCAAACTTCAATTTAGAAAGATGTTTGGACATTTACAGTAAATGACAGAAGCTGTCCCAGGAGGACTAAAAATCTGTACTATACAGTAACAATCATAGCACAACACATAAGTGTTATAAGTGTTTTTTTTGTGTTTTTTTTTTGTTGTTGTTGTTTTTTACGGGATTTTTTTAGTAAATAGTAACTCTATTCTCCCTCACATTTTCCTCTCTGCTCATCTCTGTACCTGTTACACTCTTTATCTTCTCTCTCAATACACCCCTTTCTCTACCCACTGTACCACCTTATAGAATTACACCTCTTTTTTTACCCCCACCCCACATTTTTTTTTTTTTTTTTTTGTATGTATGTATGTATGTATCTATCTATCTATCTATATATATATATATATATATATATATTTGTGTGTGTGTGTGTGTGTGTATATATATATATATATATATATATTGTGTGTGTGTATATATATATATATATATATATATACACACAAACAGACCAAAATTATAAATGCCCCCATTTTTCATGAGCTGAACTCAAAGATCTAAGACTTTTTCTTATGTACACAAAAGGCCTGTTTCTCTCAAATATTGTTCAAAATCTGTCTAAATCTGTTTTAGTGATCACTTCTCCTTTGCCGAGATAATCCATCCACCTCACAGGTGTGGCATATCAAGATGTTGATTAGACAGCATGATTATTGCACAGGTGTGCCAAGTTTTGAGGGAGCGTGCAATTGGCATGCTTACTGCAGGAATGTCCACCATAAGCCGTTTCAGAGAATTTGGCAGTAAATCCCACCGGCCTCACAACCGCAGACCACGTGTAACCACACCAGCCCAGGACCTCCACATCCAGCATCTTCACCTCCAAGATCATCTGAGACCAGCCACCTGGACAGCTGCTTTGCATAACCAAAGAATTTATGCACAAACTGTCAGAAACCATCTCAGGGAAGCTCATCTGCATGATCGTCATCCTCATCGGGGTCTTGACCTGACTGCAGTTCATCGTCGTAACCGACTCGAGTGGGCAAATGCTCACATTCGATGGCATCTGGCACTTCGGAGAGGTGAAGAGAGATCTCTTCACGGATGAATCCTGGTTTTCACTGTACAGGGCAGAGGGCAGACAGCGTGTATGGCGTCGTGTGGGTGAGCGGTTTGCTGTCGTCAACGTTGTGGATCGAGTGGCCAATGGTGGCGGTGGGGTTATGGTATGGGCAGGTGCACGTTATGGACAACGAACACAGGTGGATTTTAGAGTGGCCTTTCAATATGGCCAGCCTAAAGCACACCTGTGCAATAATCATGCTGTCTAATCAGGATCTTGATATACCACACCTGTGAGGTGGATGGATTATCTCAGCAAAGGAGAAGTGCTTTAGCTATAATATCGTCTTGAGATGATATGCTCTGCAGTCATGCAGTCCTTGCCATAAAAATAGAGAGTGGAATAGAGCGGCGACACCCTGTAACATTTATAAAAAAAAAAAGAGGAACGTGTTTAAAGTGGAAATGACTAAGATAAGGGTTTTCTTCTGCCAAACACGCATCCTAATCAGTGACTGCTTATTTTTGCTTCTGTTCTTTTAAAGTCTTGTGTCAAAAACAGTGACTCAAACTACTTACAGTTTGGTAAAATACAAATAAACTAATAACTAACTAATAAACTAACAAAATAAAATGGTATGAAATATGATCTGGGTTTAAATAGTTTTATTATGTGAAAAGAGAGAGTGTGGAGTGCTGTAGGAGACATTTGAAAGGTTATGTAGGAAAATAAAACATTTGACTGAGACGACGATGAGTTATAGCATGAGGGACACCATAGACTAATCAAATATTCCATAAAGCCTAAATATAATACAATCAGCTTTTTGTCCAAATTAAAAGTCATTTTGAATGTTTAATGATCACGAAACAACAGTAAAGTGAAAACAATATTATAGCAATACTAGAAAATGATTAACGACAATATCATATACAGTAAAATATTGTTGACGTGACATGGCATTTTCACTGTCCTGCAAGATAAAAATAAATATAAGACACAGTAAATCATTAAACATTTCTTTGTCCTGGACCTGTTGTTATAAAAGCTGCAGTGTTATTACGTTTTGTTTTTGGGGGTTTTTTGAGCCAAATGTCAAAATTGTCCTATGGTATGACTGTCTCAAGCATGATTCAATAAATTACAACTTTTATAAATTAAAAAGAAAAGCATAAAAAGTTAATAAATACCTCTGGCATAATTGTACAAGTGTCTGTTTTAGTAAATGACAAGCATTTTTTTCATCCATATATTTTTCAAAGCGTAGGAACTTGATATATTTTGTCTCTGAAAACCATGTCCTCTGGTGTGACACCATACCCTGATTTTCAAGCCCCCGATTCCAGAAAAAAAACTTTAATTAGTTGAAGGACCCCATTAATGATCATGTTACTGAAGACCTTTGTGAAGCTGATGACATGTGCACATGGTAAATTTTGTCTTAGAATTGTTTAAATATTTAGCTTTTTTGAAACCACTACAAAAGTGTTATGTTTGTTGTCCTTGGTATGACATCCCTAAATTATATTTTTTAATCAAAAACTGTATGTTCAACTACAATATTATGAAAAATTATGCCAATGTGTTTTGCAAACCGCTAATGACAGGTTAGCTCGGAATAGCAACGTCATTAGTTGACAAAAAGCTAAAACGTCCTATGGTGTGACAGATAATGTCCACCGGTGTGATGCCTGTACTGTCACACCACAAGAAAAGGTCTCTTTAAGAAGCATTTTAAATAATTAAATAAGATTTCTTTAACTTCTTTTTATTATTTTTGATCATTTTCAGTGTTCTTAAATTCAATAATTACATTAATTAAAATATCTTTTGATGTTTATGCTGTTATAAATGTCATGAAAATAAGTATAAAATGTGAAACAAAGAATTGAGGGACAGAAATTACTGAAAGAGAGAGGACATGGAAATATAAACAGAAATTAACAGGGATCCACCATAAGGGAGGAGATCCTGAGAACGAAGCAGAAAGTAATGAATGCCTTAAAAAGAGTAGCGATATACTTTTAAAAAAATTATTCACATCTTTAATTAATGTATTTTTTATATTTACCACAGAACTAATTTTTGTTGTGTGTGAATGTATAACTTTTTAAATGGTTAAACAACAAAGCATTGGAGCACCAATATAAAGAAACTTAAAATAAAAATGAATTTGCATGAAATGTTGATGTGGGTTTAAGTTATTTTATTATATGAGAAGATACACTATGGAGCAATATTAAAGACATGAAATATTTGGCCACATGATGACAGCACTGGCCACTCAAAATCAAGTATTCCCAAATATCCAAATATCACACTGAATAATGTTTTTGATCAAATTAAAAGACCATTTGACTGTCTTTAAAAAGAGAAACATGTTTGAGGAAATGACTGAGAAAAATAGTCTAATATTGTAAACAGTGACTGATTATTTTTACTTCTGTTCTTTTAAAGTCTTGTGTCAAAAGAAACAAAATGAAACAACAGTAAAGTGAAAACCATATTCCAGCAAAACTATAAAATAATTGAGGGCAATGTCATAAACAGTAAAATCAAATTTGGACTGACGCTAGTAACATAATAATAGCATAGCATCTTAGCAGTATATAGTCTACTGTATATACAGACCTTTGCATTCAGGACAGAGTATTCATGTACTCATGTATTTTTAAAACATCATGAGCATTAGACCACAAACCCATGGAATACATGAACTGGAAAGAAATCAGTAGCTTGAATACAGTGCCAAATACACATGTACACACACACACACACACACACACACACACACGTAAACAGATATATTATATATGAGAAATAGCAATTCAGTATGTAAATAAGAATATAGATAACCAGTTGCAAGTCAGTTGTTTATATAGTGCTTTTCACGAGACTTCGTTTCAATGAAGTTTTACACAAACAATGTTAATGTTTATAATATCTTAATAGTACATTATAGTCCAAATTTAGCAGTTTAGAGCTGGGCCACAATATACATTGTAAATTGTTTGAGTACAGTCTGCGGTGGGGAAAAAGAGGAAGTTGTTTTGATATAAAGTTACAGCGGTCAGTTTTCTTAAAGGGGTCATCGGATGCTAAGTTCACTTTTTGTGTGCCGTCACACCGACAGAGGCCGCTCCCACAATAGTTGATTGACATGAGCTCTTACCTTAGACCAGCTGTCACAGTCCAGTAACTTTCCATGTTTTGATGCCAGAGCAGGGATGTAAGTTAGACAAGAATATCTCCGATTGAGCAATTGAGGTGCTGTGTTGCTGGATGTAATAATGAACATAGTGGTCGTCATTTACTCCTGACATCTGAGCCGCTGAAGATGCAGTGGATTACGTTTGTTTGTGAAGGGAATGCACCTCCCGATCTACATATATCCGTCTTTGTTCGTGCGAATCATTCACGATCCAGCTTCACTTACAGCAAAAGTGAGTATAAGCGTTTTTTTATGAATCTTTGCGATCGCCTTTCCATATAACGTTGTAGTTAGGAAGTCTAGCGGCTAAACGCGGCTAAATGCAGCTAATGTAAACAAGACCGTCTTTCCACAGAGAGAAGAGAGGGGCGGGGTGAGCAGAGCTCATTTGCATTTAAAGGAACAACCCCTTAGAATGAGATGATTTTTGCAGAGCTGGTTTTGACAAGGTAAAAAGGGTGTTGTTTTACAAAACCATTGAGAATTTTTAATCAAAGTATATTAGAGACTGTTTATTAAGACCCTAAAGAATCATATCAACTTGTGGAAAATGGGCATCCGATGACCCCTTTAATAACTGTCAGCAAACGTGTCTGTGTCTAAAGATGAAACAAATTTTTGTTTTTTGCTTTCCTTTAAAGCATTATATCTGATTTGTATGTTTTTAAAGATGTTTAGCATTGAAATAATTTGTCTTAGAGAAAACTAAATGTTAGCACAATAAAACTACTGGGTGAGACTCAAATAAAAAAATATCAAATTACAAGTAAATAAAATGTTTAATGAACATTACAATAATTATACATATAAACTTTAATATTTTTGCATTTAATATGTAAAACACCGTTTAAACATAATACATGTTGCTTTTGCTTGCTTTTTCCATAACATTTAAGTACATATGGATAATGCATAAGTAAAATAAGTTTCTTCATGACTTCAGCATAGAAACATACCAAAAATACTACACATGCCGTTATTACAGAAATATTACAAACTTTTTCTAAGTCGATAATAACCAATATAAATAAATAAATAAATAAAGCAGGGTATTCCATTATGGTGGTTTTAAATATTGCAACACTGCAAATCACTGAAAATATATAAAAAGAGAAAGAGTAAGACCACTTGCTGACTTTGACTCTGACTTTTGAAAGATATTTAGAATAGTTTTAGAACAGTAACATAAATCGATCAGAAAACTCTGAATAAATGAGTTGATATCTTCACTTCACTGACTGCATGTGCTGTGACTGGGTGTTTTGTGACATTTGTGTTCCCTCCTCAGAGAAAACTCTTTCAAAAACACGTCTTAGAGAAAGTTTAACATTGCTCTTAAAATTCTGCCCCATGAAAACATACAGAATGGGGTTCAGACAGCTGTTGAAATACGCCAAAGGGATCCACTGCCACAGCTGCCCAATAACTTGATTCCTCTCCATACATTATCATCAAGTCCACTGTGTGCTACGACAACCAGCACAGAAAAAAAGGCCACGATTACAGCCAATATGATGCGAAACGCTCGTCCAGAGTAAAACTGACTCCTGCCTAACTTGCGTGCAATGAATCCATAGCATGTTGTGATGCATATGAGAGGAACCAAAAAGCCAAACACAAATCTGATGATGATCAACCTTCCAATGACAGGGTAATCCAATAAACTTGAGAGTTTATACGAGGAGCAAACAGAGTCTGGAACTGCAAGATAAAGGGTTAAATCCATGACAGGTGATAAATCCAGGGCAGGCTGCTGACAAGACAAGACGATGTAACCAGACTAAAATACAAGACTCGAATGACAAAAACTACGAAAACAAGAAATAACTAAGCTTGGCAAACTAGGAAGAGGCTCTGTAAAGACGCTAACACTAGGTGAGTACTAAACGCGTTGCAATACTCGGCCCAGAATAGTGGGAAGGGCCTTGTATTTATGCCGTTCGTGATTGGCTGGAGCTGTGAGTGTGGTGAGTGGGGTGGAGCATGGGAAAGGTAGTCCGAGGTGTAGTGCAACAATCTGTGTAATGGCAAGGTGACCTCTGGTGGCAAGTGGTCCGAAGATCAGGACCAGACTAGTAACAATAGTATTGCTTTATATGTATAACAGTTTTTAAAAATGTTATTAAATTTGCAAAGTTTCATTTTGAATTTCTTTATTCTTTATGCAAAATAGTTGTTGGTGGTTTGAGTTTTGAACCCGGGAACAAGCTTGTTGTAGTCCCTACCAGCCGTTTGTTGTTGGCCTTAAAAAGCGAATTCTGTTAAAGAAAAGATCTTCCTTTGCATTGAACTCTGAGCATCGTAAGTTTGCAGATGTTGTTTATGCTCGAACAGCACCATTACACACTAAAGGTAAAATAAAGTTTTTCCAAATTAAAAGATCATTTGAATGCTAAATAATCATAAATCAGTAATTCTAAATTAAAACACACACTCATCAAATCTTCAGCTATAACATCTTTTTGAAATGGTGATACCCTGTCACATATTAAAAAGAGGAACATGTGGAGAATGGTGAGAGAAGGTTTTTCTTCTGAAAAACAGTCAGCAAAACTCACATCTTAAACAGCGACTGCTTATTTTTGCTTCTGTTCTTTGCGAGTCTACTGTCAAAAACAGTGACTCAAACTGCTTACAGTTTGGTCAAATACAAAGGTCTGAAAGCAAAATGTCATCTGTCATGTTCACAAAATAAATACCAAAAGAGTGACCAGGACCCCAATACAAAGCAACTAACTAAAAAAACTAACCAAATGAAATGACATGAAATATGATGTGGGTTGAAATAGTTTTATTATGTGAGAAGAGAGAATGTGGTGTGATATGAGAGACATTTGAAAGGCTATGTAGGAAAATAAAACATTTGCCTTAAACAATGATTAATGATTGAACACAATTGTCATAAACAGTAAAATATTAAAAGCTGGACTGACGCCACACACACACATACAGTAATAGTACAGCATCGGTAGCTATTCTTAGCAGTATCTCTAGTCTAGTCTAGTCTCTACTGAGCATTGTTAATCAGGAATCTCACTGTAGCATAAAAAAAATATATATCTACATTTTATTGCACACGTTTTAGAACAGATCATTTTAGATCCACTTAATGCATTTTATAACTTCCAGACAAAGAAGAAACCAGAGTGGACACTTCCTATTGAAAGATGTTTTGCATATCTTAAGTTTCAGTTTTTTAAAATGTCAAGATACTTCACATGAGTATTTGGTCTAGAAAATTACTCTGAGGATAATTAAAAAAAAATCTAATTAGTCAAATGAATTGCATTAGCTAACAAAATATTAAAAGCAAGTGGAACAAATCTTGTTTGAAACAGCATAGTTTGGCATAGAAAAATTACTTAAACTTGATAAGCTTAATTTGACTCATAAATAAATGAGTTGATATCTTCACTAGATTGAGTGCATTTGCAGTGACTGGGTTGTTTGTGACATTTGTGCTCCCTCCTCAGAGAAAACTCTTTCAAAAACACGTCTTAGAGAAAGTTTAACATTGCTCTTAAAATTCCGCCCCATGAAAACATACAGAATGGGGTTCAGACAGCTGTTGAAATACGCCAAAGACATGGTCAACGGATACACTGCCACAGCTGCCTCAGAAATTGATTCCACTCCGTACATTATTATCAAGTCCACTGTGTGATACGGCAACCAGCACAGAAAAAAGGCCACGATTACAGCCAACATGATGCGAAACGCTCGTCCAGAGTGAAAATGACTCCTGCCTAACTTACGTGCAATGAATCCATAGCATGTTGTGATGCATATGAGAGGAACCAAAAAGCCAAACACAAATCTGATGATGCTGAACTTTCCATACATTTTAAAACTGTCTTCATCAGATTTATAATACAAGCAGTATGTTGTGTCATTTTCTGTCTCAGTCTCTATTAACATCATGAAAGGCAGACTAAGAACTGAAGCCAGAACCCAGGCCGCTACACAGGACAGACGTGCGATTAACAGACTGCGATGATTTTGAGCCCAAACCGGTGTGATCACCTGAGTAAACCGATCCAGACTAATCAAGCTCAAAGTGAAAACACTGGCAAACATGGTGATGAGCATAATGAAGGGAAGAATCTTGCACATGATGGATCCATACGGCCAGTGTTTATCCTCAATGCTCCTAGATGCGTAGAAAAGAGTGGAGAGGCAACACAAGAGGTCGACAATCGCTAGATTAAGAAACCCAACTGTATTAACGGTCCTCCTCATCTTACATCCAGCAACATACACAACAAATGTGTTCCCAGGAACACCAAGGATGAAGGTCAGGAAGTAGAAGACCAGAGAAATCACCTTCATTGGATATTCCAAAATATCATCATAATCCTCCATTGTTGTGATTGAACTGAAGTGCCTGGTTTATCCTGCTAATATCACATATTGTCAGTGTAAAATTATTGGTTATATGTAAAGTGTTGTGTCAAAAATCTTGATGAATAAATATGTATATGATCAATGCATTTCTATTACTGGCAAAGATGAATTATAATTACAAATATGCAACCAAATAATGCTATTTTTGCATGCTTTAAAATGATATAAATAACTCTGAACAAGTAATTATGACTCACGTTGTGATGATTCAATTCACAGTTATCCCGGTAAATGTTTTCTTCTCTAATGTTCAAGACTTTATACCACTTCTTCAATTTTATCAGTTCATCAGATTTCACCAACGTTTCAAACGAGTTGAGTTGAGTTGTGAAACATCATGACCAACTCTATGTAAAGCTGGTTAAGACTTCCGTTACACATTGGAATTCATAAATTTTAAAAATACTAATGTCGGACTACAAATAGCAATTTAACCTAAATTAAGTAAATAAACAGGAATGAAGTCAAACAAATGCAAGTCAACATTGTTTACATTGTATTTAGTTTCACAATTGTTTACAGCCATTCACAATGTACATTTATAATATTGGTTGTTTGTAATTCATATTATTATGCATTACAAAATATTATATTATGTGAGATTCCGTGTGGAGTGACACCAGACACATGAAATAATTCAACCACATGATGACAGCACTGGCCAATCAAAATCAAGTATCACACAGAGGCCAAATGTCATACTGAATAATGTTTCTGTTTAAATTAAAAAACAATTTTACTGTTTAATAATCATAAAACAATAGTAATTCTAACTTAAATCATATACTTCTCTAATCTAATAGCAAAACATTTCTTTTTGAGATGATTGCGATATGTGCCTTAAAAATAGAGAATGGAATAGAGTGGTGACACTCTGCTGCATGTATTAAAAAGAGGAACATGTTTAAAGTGTGAACGACTGAGATAAGGTTTTTCTTCTGAAAAATAATCAGCAAAACACACATCCTAAACAGTTACTGCTTATTTTTGTTTCTGTTCTTTTCTCGTGTCAAAAACAGTGACTCAAACTACTTACAGTTTGGTAAATTACAAAGGTCTGAATCCAAAATGTCATCATTCATGTGGAGTTTTTCTCGAGTGGTAGAGATGTCCAATTCATTGAAAAGTTAATTAGTAAACTAAGAACTGTTTTCACCAACCTTTTGTGCATTTACTCGTAATGTCAACACTGTGGCAAAGTCTGTGACAGTTTTAGCGTGTGCCGGGACTCTGACGGCATGAATTTCTGAGGTGAGGCATTTATGCTTGACGAACATATTAAATAAATTACTTTATAATAGTAACAGCAAATTAGGCTACTTAGGAGTAAAAGTAGGCCTATATTTAAAGAAATGAGGGACAGTGTACAATCAGTCTGTCATTTTCATAAAATAAATACCAAAATGGTGACCAGGACCCCAATACAAAGCAACTTGAAGGAACTACAAAAAATTAAATGACATGAAATACTGATTTGAGATCAGGCAGCTGTTGACATACACCAAAGAGATTGACAATGGATACACTGCCAAAGCTGCCAAGGAACTTGATTCCTTCCCATACATTAATATCAAACGCTTAACCTTCCAGATGTTGTAAAATCTGATTGTGTGATGTTAAACTTCTCAGCAGTGAAAGTTTCTCTTAATATCATAAATGGCAAAACAGGCCAGAAGCCAGGCTGCTACAAAGCAACAAATTACAACAAGATCAGTCTGATTTACAGAAAAAAGCAAAAGGACTAATTGCATAGAGCTATGACAAAATAACTGGTGGGAGAAATAAGGAAAAGTATTATCCTTTCATACTGTAATGTACGTAAGGTATGTATTGTGCAGAAAAAAAAATTAAAAAAAAATTTTCACTTCTGAATATCTTCAAGGTTGTTTCTTTAAAAATACTTTATTTACTGTTGGGAATTTTAATTTACAACAGTGCATAATATTCTAAAAGGAAAAAAACGGAAAAAAACTCATGCATTTCGTTACACTCCACCACTTTGTTATTTTGCAAATGAAATGAACAAAGTTCATTGCGGGAATATTAACAAATAGTTGCTAACTACAACAGCGTGCGATATCGAGCTGCTTTCGAAGGACTCGAACAGGTCCGGCCTGTTCTTGTTGCCTAGCAACTGTGACAGCTGCCATTGACGAGCGTCAGTAACGTTTGTAAGTGGACTTTTATGTTCAACTGCATAAAACTAAACAGGGTTGAAAACCTGTCTGTTCATCATAGTCCATTTATGTGCATAATAATCAATAATAAAATAAACAACATAAAATCTAATTTTAGTAAGACGTAACTCAACATTGAACCACTTTACACACAGACCAAAATTATAAACGCAACACTTTTGTTTTTGCCCCCATTTTTCATGTGCTGAACTCAAACATCTAAGACTGTTTCTATCTACACAAAAGACTGATCTTGGAGGTGAAGATGCTGGATATGGAGGTCCTGGGCTGGTGTGGTTACACATGGTCTGCGGTTGTGAGGCCGGAACTGCCAAATTCTCTGAAACGCCTTTGGAGACGGCTTATGGTAGAGAAATGAACATTCAATTCACGGGCAACAACTCTGGTGGACATTCCTAGTCAGCATGCCAATTGCCTGCTCCCTCAAAACTTGCGACATCTGTGGCATTGTGCTGTGTGATAAAACTGCACATTTTAGAGTGGCCTTTTATTGTGGTGAGCCTAAGGCACACCTGTGCAATAATCATGCTGTCTAATCAGCATCCTGATATGTCACACCTGTGAGGTGGATGGATTATCTCAGCAAAGGAGAAGTGCTCACTAACACAGATTTAGACAGATTTGAAAACAGTATTTGAAAGAAATAGGCCTTTTTTTATGTACATAGAAAAGTCTTAGATCTTTGAGTCCAACTCATGAAAAATGGTGGCAAAAACAAGTGTTGCCTTTATAATTTTGGTCACTGTATTTTGTATTTTTCATGTCAAAACAATGTAGTAAGTCTAAACCTAACACTAGGTTACTAATTAAACACTAGGTTGGTAATTAAAAGTAAAAAATGAACAATTCAGGCTGCAGTTATTTTCATTTTCATCAACAAATATCATCTATGGCAGCTCTCTTCTTGCACCGTTGTTACGCGACAGGAAGAGCAATTGGGAAAACCTGGTGGCGCAATTAGGAAATCCCGCGAAGGCTAGACTCAGAGTACCCGTCCTCCGAAGGCTGCAGTCTTTGAATTGGGACGCAGCTCTTGTGCGTCAGAGAAACAAGTGCACATCCATCTTGGTAATTTTTTCTTTTAACTTATCTTCATATAGTGCTTTCAGAAGACTGTTTCAAGGAAGTTTTACATAAAAGTATAATGTTAATGTTTATACTAGGCTACCTTAATATCTTTTCTTATAGTCCACATTTAGCATTTTAGAGTTGGGTGACTATCAGCAAATGTGTCTGTGTCTAAAGATGTTAAAGATTTATTTTTTATTTTTATTTTATTCATTTATTTTTTGCTTTTGCTTTTAAAGCATTTTATTGTACATTTTTAAAGATGTTTAGCACTGAAATAATTTGTCCTAGAGAACAATTCTGTTAGCGCAGTTAAACTACTGGATGAGAAAACTATTTGCACTAATTATGAACAATCTCTACTCAAAAATTTAAATTACAAGTGAATTGACCGTTTAATAAACATCACAATAACTATACATTTAAACATACCAATGTAGAAACATACCATAAACCACACATGCCATTATTAGTGAAATATTACAAATTTTTTTTAAGATAATAGCAATCAAAGAAGATAACGCATATTATTCCATTATGCTGGTTTTAGACTTTGGCAACGGTTTATCAGAAATCACTGAAAATACACAAAAAATAGAGGGGAAAAAACTCATGAAAAAGTTTTTGACATTTTGACAACTTGCTTACTTTGACTTGATGACTTTTGAAAAGAAATAATTAGAATAATTTTAGAACAGTAACACAAATCATTTAGAAAACTCAAATAAATGAGCTGATATCTTCACTACACTGACTGGGGTTCAGACACCTGTTGAAATACGCCAAAGAGACGGCCAACGGATCCACTGCCAAAGCGGTCCAATAACTTTATTCCTC
>NW_026127690.1:0-18234 GCF_022985175.1 Labeo rohita
ATAAATTCAGTGCAAACTGACTGAAGTAGTTTAAGTCTTTAGTTCTTTTAATTGTGATGATTTTGGCTCACATTTAACAAAAACCCACCAATTCACTATCTCAACAAATTAGAATATGGTGACATGCCAATTAACTAATCAACTCAAAACACCTGCAAAGATTTCCTGAGCCTTCAAAATGGTTTCTCAGTTTGGTTTATTAGGCTACACAACTAGGGGAAGACTGCTGATCTGACAGTTGTCCAGAAGACAATCATTGACACCCTTCACAAGGAGGGTGTGATGATATCAATTGATTGTGCCTGTTACTCTAGGAAGCCACTAGAGGGCAGTGTGTTCAGTGTTATGTGTTGAATACGAAGGAATGAAAGATACAAGAAAAAGAGTACGCATGGAGAAGTAAAGAAATAAAAAGACAGACATCCTAAGACTGCACTGAGAGTTGTTTTATTGAAGAACATGAACAAAACATGGTACCAGGAGTAAAGTACAAAACGAAGAACAGCCTGTTGTGAAAGTGACATATGGATACTCAGAAACCACCAGAGAACATGAAGCTCACTGGAAATGTTGACAGCAACTGGCGCAGTTTTAAGCAGCAATTTGAGCTGTACATGGCCGCTATCGGGATGGACACAAAGCAAGAAGCACGTAAGGTTGCTTTACTACTGACGATTGCTGGTCCACAGGCTATTGAAGTGTATAATACATTCGTCTTTAATGAGAACGAAGATAGAAACAAGCTCGATGATGTGCTGGCCAAATTTACTGCTCATTATTCGCCCAAAAAGAATGAAACTTATGAAAGATACGTGTTTTGTTCACGTGTGCAGCAGCCACAGGAAACATTTGATAACTTCCTGACTGACCTGAGACTAAAGGCTAAGACATTAAATTTTGACCAGCTAAGTGACTCAATGATAAGAGATCAGATTGTGTTTGGCATTGGTGATGCAAAACTCAGACGCTTACTGAGAGAAACAGAGCTCACTTTGCAAGAGGCAATTAAAATTTGTCAAGCTAATGAACTTGCTCAACTTCATGTGAAAACGTTTGGTGAAATAATGCCAAAAAGCATGTTTTCAAATACAGATGCTGCAATTGGTGCAGTATCCTTCAAAGAGAAGCGACGCACGTTTAGAGCAGCAAAACAGAAGGACGGCGTCTACAGTTGCAAACGATGTGGTACTGATCATCAGCCTAAGCAATGTCCAGCTTTTGGGAAACAGTGTGCGAAGTGTAATGGTAAAAATCTTTTCGCAAAACAGTGCTTTACCAAAGGAAAAATGAAACAAAAAGGCCATCAAGATGATAGAAGAAACTGATTTGAGCGATACATTCTTTGTCTGCATGGTAACCTGTGAAAAACCTGCAGGAATCTGAGAACACTGGATGTGGACAGCTATCAGTTAATGCACAGAGTCAAGAGGATGCTGTCAAAAATGACAAATGGGTGGCACCATTACAGATAAATGGAGCGCTGGTCACTCTCAAGCTGGATACTGGTGCTAAAGCAAACTTAAGCATGTCAGACATCAAAAATATGACAGAAAAGCCAAAAATCAAGATGAAGCCAATACTTCTCAAGGACTACAATGGAAAAAGCATTGACTCTTTAGGTATATGCAGGCTGAAAGTAACAGTAAAAGATAAAGTGCATCACCTACTTTTCTCTGTTGGAACTGGAGTCCCTGCTAGGTGACAAGGCCTGTGAGAATTTAAATCTGGTCAAAAGGGTGTACCACATCAACCACGACAATTCAGCTGTGACTACAGGTAACTCTGTGGATGACATAGTGCAGAGCTTTGTAGATGGCTTTGGTGTTTTACCTTATGTTTACAAGATCGAGCTGAAAGAAAATGCACAGCCCGTAGTGCATCCTGCACACCGAGCTCCACTCAAAGATCGTCTAAAGAAAGAATTAGACAGGATGACAACATTAGGAGTGATCAAAAGAATTCAAGAACCAAGTGACTGGGTAAACTCCATAGTGTGTGTGAAGAAAAAGAAGGGAGATTTAAGAGTGTGTATGGATCCAAAGAATCTGAATGATAACATAAAGCGTGAGCACTATCAAATACCAAAACGTGAAGAAATAATGGATGAAATGGTGGGTGCCAAATATTTCACAAAGCTTGATGCCTCACAAGGATTTTGGCAGATACGTCTGGATGAGGACAGCACAAAGTACTGTACCTTCAACACTCCGTTTGGTAGATATTCTTTCCTTAGAATGCCATTTGGAATAATATCTGCATCAGAAATCTTTCACAGAGCGATGGAGAACATTATTGAAGGACTTGAAGGTGTCAGAGCATACATTAATGATATCATCATTTGGGGATCTTCACTTCAAGAGCACAACAGTAGACTAACCAAAGTGCTGCAGAAGATCAGAGTGAGTGGACTGAAACTAAACAAAGACAAATGTCAGTTTGGTGTGCAAGAACTTCTATTTCTTGGGGACAAATTGTCAAGTCAAGGGATACAGCCTGATAGTGAGAAGATAAATGCCATCCTGAAAATGAATTGTCCAGCAGAGAGGAAAGGAGTACAGCGCATCATGGGCATGGTGAATTACATAGGAAAGTTTATTCCGAATCTTTCTTCAAAAACATCATGTCTGCGAGAACTCCTGCAAAAGACAACAGACGTTGCATGGACAGACAAACATGAGAGTGAAATAGTTGAAAATAGCATTGACCTCAGCACCCGTATTGCAGTTCTCTGATCCAACCAAAAAACTAAAGTGTCCACAGATGCCTCCAAGAATGGTCTTGGTGCAGTTTTATTGCTGTTTTAAGCTGATGATGAGATCTGGAAGCCAGTAGCGTATGCAAGCAGATCCATGACTGACTCTGAGTGTCGATATGCACAAATTGAGAAAGAGTGCTTGGGATTAGTTAGGTACGATTTCAATTTGGTATATACGCCTGGCAAATACTTAGTGCTTGCAGATACCCTCTCACGAGCACCTACACAAAATAGTGAGAGTACAACAGAAGAAGATGTTGAGATTCATGTGAATTTGGTGCACACAGCGTTTCCAGTGTCAGATGCAAAGTCAAAGCAAATAGCTGAAGAAACCAGAAAAGATGATGAGTTACAAGCTATCATTGACAACATGTATAATGGATGGCTGACGAGTTCATCTCCAAAATTCCATGACATCAGAGGTGATCTATGTGTGGTGGATGGAATTCTTCTGAAACAAAACAGAATCGTCATTCCACAAAGCCTGAGACAAGAAATACTACACAGAATTCATGAAGGTCATCTCAGCATTGAAAAATGTAAGAGGAGAGCGAGAGAGACGGTCTTTTGGCATGGAATCAACAAAGACATCGAAAAGATGGTGAGACAGTGTGACACATGTCAAAAATACAGAAATAATCAAACTAAGGAGCCAATGATAATACCGGACTTACCAACATCACCATGGAAGAAAGTTGGAATGGATTGATTACTACTTAAATTACCCTGAATTGGCTTTACTCTCGAACATGTCATGAAAATGTGTAATAACACATGCAAAATCAATTTTTGCAAGACATGGCATACCACAGACTGTCGTCACTGACAATGGTCCATGTTTCAGCAGCAAAGAGTGGCAAGACTTTTCAGTGCAATATGACTTCAAGCATGTCACTTCAAGTCCAGAATATGCTCAGTCAAATGGCAAAGCTGAGAAAGGAGTTCACATTCTCAAGCAACTTCTAAAAAAGGCTGCTAACAGTAAGTCTGATCTGTACCTTGCTCTGCTCAATTACAGAACCTCTCCGTTAGAGTGTGGCATGGCCCCGGCTGAGATGTTGATGAATCGGAAACTTCGCACTACATTGCCGTCTTGTGCCAAACGAAAAGGAAATGAAATGTGAAAATGAAGCAGAAACTCAAGCAACTGAAAGATAGACAGAAGTTCTACTATGACAGGGCTACAAAGCATCTACAACCATTGGTGAGGAATGATGTTGTCCGAATCAAAGATGATGAGAACTGAAGCAAGAAAGCCACAGTCATGCAAGAAGTAGCTCCAAGATCTTATACTGTGAAAACGAATGACGGACAAATCTTCAGACAGAACAGACGTGATCTGATAAGGACTGAAGAAGAAAGAGAAGACCTGAATCAATGCAATGCAAGATCTGAGTCAACTGCATTGTCCACAACAAATGACTGCAACACTGATTCAAACAACTAAACACAAATACCAGACAATCAGACATTTACACTTAGAAGATCTACAAGACACATTAAAAAGCCAGATAGATTAAATCTGTAAGAAACTGAGACTGAGTTAAAATGTTATTCTAAGCGCAAATCAAGATGTTTTATAAAATAATACTAAGTTACTTGTTTATGTTTATTTGAAGAAAGGGGGATGTGATGATAACAATTGATTGTGCCACTAGAGGGCAGTGTGTTCAGTGTTATGTGTTGAATACGAAAAAATAAAAGATAGAAAAAAAAAAAGGGTATGCATGGAGAAGTAATAAAAAGACAGACATTCTAAGACTGCACTGAGAGTCATTTTATTAAAGAACATGAACAAAACAATCACTGTTCCTCTGGGATCAGTTTTTGAACCCCTCCTTTTCTCCATTTACACTACATCACTGGTACCCATCATACAGGCCCATGGTTTCTCCTATAGCATTGCTATGCTAACGATACACAGCTCTGTCTTTCATTTCAACTAGATGACCCAGTGGTTGCTGCACGGGTCTCAGCTGCCTGGTGGACATTTTGGCATGAATGAAAGAAAATCACCTACAGCTCAACCTGGCAAAGACTGGGATTCTCGTCTTCCCTGTCACTTCTATTCTACAGATTTCACTATCCAGCTACATTCATTAACAATTACAAGTTTGGTCAGAGTTCTTGGTGTAATGTTTGATGACCAGCTGACTCTCAAAGATCACATTGCAAAAACCGCTTAATCATGCAGGTTTGCATTGCACAGCATCAGAAATGTCAGGCCCTTCCTAATGGAGCATGCTGCACAACTACTTGTCCAGGCCCTTGGCATTTTTAGGCTGAACTACTGCAATGTACTTCTGGTTGGACTTTCACTATACATGATCAAACCTCTATAAATGATTCAGAATGCAGCAGCATGACTATTCTTTAATGAGTTCAAAAGGGCCCATGTCACACCTCTCTTTATCTTGAATATGCTCTTCTGCAGATTGTTTGGTCAAATTTTATGCATAGTGAAGATATTAGGAATAGCAGTAATATGTTTCTTACACCTCTTAATAAACGAACATCTTCTTTTACTAGAAAGGTTAAAAATAAATCTAGACAAAAGATGATATTACCCAGGCTTAATGATGCCCTTTGGCAACAAATGAAAGAACAAGACTTTGCACTGAACAGAGCACTTAAATCAGGACATAGTAATGATAGGCACATTTTTACATCTTACAAGAAATAAAGTAGTAAAATATAAGAAAGGCTAAAGCTGAGTTTTCTGTTAGAATAATAGATGATGCAAGGGGTAATAGGAAGATGATTTAGAAGAATATTTATAAATTGACCAAGAAAAACTGATCATAGACAAAGTGAAACAGAACTTAAAATAAATGGAATTTTAATTCAGGATCAATAAAATGTTAGAAAACATTTTTAATATTAATTATTTTTTTAATTTAGCGGAGGAACTGTCTAAAAGCTTCTCATCTAAAGATATTGTGTGTAGTCCAATCAATCAAAATAAACCAACTTTGAGAATATATGAAATATCCAAATCTTAAGTTATAAGTATTATATGTTTTTTAGAGCTTTAAAGGGAAGGAAGTATATGGATTAGATACTGCATTTTTACAAAACATACACAGATATTTTAGCTTGTCCTAACCCATTTAATTAATCTCTTAACTGAAGAGTATAGTTGACATCTGCAAAACTGCAAAATTGTATGTTCTTTTCACAAAAACCAACAGTGATTACTCTATTATTTGTTAAAGGAGCAAAGCTCAAGATTGTTTCTGATTTTAAACATATAGGAGTAATTTTTTAAATCATTTCAAAAGCATGCCAAAAAGGTAGTCAATAATATTACATTTAATTTGGCTAACTTCAGGCATATAAGAATATACCTAACAATAGAGGCAGCAACACTTTTCATAATGTTTTTCTCATATTACATGTTGTTTTACTAGTTGGTCACAAGCAAGCACAGCAGTTTTAAAATCAATTGCATCTCTTTACATTGCATCTCTTTTTTTTTTTATCAGATATAGTTATCATTATTGCAACATGGTTCAAAAACATAATTTATTGAGTTTTGATTATATTAAACATCTGGTTGATGCTTGATTTTTAAGTTTTGGTTGTGCACCTCCCCTATGATGCCATGTTTATAATGTAGAAGGACAATAATGGCAGAGCAACAAGAGCACTTATAGAGGAGACTGTTGTACAGTTTAGGCGTGGGCCTACAACATTTGAATGATCAGTCTTTTCAGCTAGAGCCATTAATTACTGGAATACTCAACTGAATTAAGATGTAGTACAAATTATTCAACATGTAAAAATAATTTCAACCCGGAAGACGAAAAAAGGGCAAAAAAAAGCTCAAAATTAACGACTGCTAATAATGTCTTCTTTAATGTGCAACACCAACACCTCTGATAATAAATAATAGAAAAGGTAGTTTGGGGGTTCATGACGCTTTAAAGGCAGCAGCTGTCCAGGATGGAGCGGTCCTTAGCCTATATTTCTTTTGCATTTCGCCACTTAACATTGCAAT
This sequence comes from Labeo rohita, assembly GCF_022985175.1. NCBI lineage: Eukaryota > Metazoa > Chordata > Actinopteri > Cypriniformes > Cyprinidae > Labeo > Labeo rohita. The sequence goes on from NW_026127690.1 coordinate 6,756, forward strand.
TTATGTAATTTACTTATGAACTCTTTTGCCGGAGCTACTGGCAACCCTGCTTAGAACATGACATAAGCACTCCAATGAACTGAAAGCAAAAGCTGAATTACGACGAAGCAAGCGTCTACAGACTTTTTGCGAATTATATATGTGAAATCAAACTACATCCGCTGGTAAGTAGCTGTATTACTCTTTTATAAAGCAACAGTGATTTGCAGTATGAAATGATAAATATACTATAGCTTAAAGACATGTTTGTTGTTTGTTTTGTTAAGGCGGTCGTCAAACAGGCTGTAGAACAAATGTCTTTTATTTAAATTATGGTTGCTGTGGTAGTATACCCGTTTTTAAATCCATTATCTTCAAAGTTAAGACTAGTTACCATTTGTAAGCAGTGGCGTAGCAATGCTTGAGCCAGTGCGCGCATATTGCAGTGATTACGGTAGTTTCAGGAACAACACAGAGAGAACGCGCTTGCAGAGCGCTTTTCATTTAGACGCCCAGGACTGAGAGATAATACAAAATGCTAGTGAATTTTTACTTGCTTATTTATTTGCATTTCTGCTTTAATATCCGTGTTATTTATTTGTGACTTTGACGGTTGTCTGTTACAATATTTTTTTAAATATTCACCTTTCAAATAAGTGTTTTATGTAGATGAGTTACAGCAGAATTCGTAGAAAACAGACAAAATAACGTATTTAGTCTTTCTAAATACGAGAACTGATTTTTAATTCGTTTTACTGTTCAAAAGTAACAGTTATTCTTCAATGAATGTTTTGAAGTTAATGTGCACCCATTATATGAATTAAAAATATATATATACTTTTTTGAGATATAAGATATTACTGCACTTTAGAGGGGTATAAAGACCCCATTTCTAATAAGTAGAAAAAAAACAATGATCAATTCTAATTCAGGACATCCCATACTATACGCACACCACATATGAAACTATTTTACTGCAGCATTTTTGAGATATGGGGCATTATTACATTTTAGTGGGGTATAAAAACCCCATTTCTAATAAGCAGAAAAAAACAACCACCAGTTCTTATTCAGGACGTCCCATACTATACACACACCACACATGAAACTATTTTACTGCAGCATTTATGAGATATGGGACATTATTACACTTTAGAGGGGTATAAAGACCCCATTTTTAATAAGGCATTTTAAGGGTAATAATGTCACATATCTATAAAACGCTGCAGTGAAATAGTTTGAGATAATGTGTGCATATAGTGTGGGATGTCCCCTATAAGAATTGGCCATTATATTTTTCAACCTACTAGAAATTAGGTCTGTATAGGGCTCTGAAGTGTAATAATGTCCTATATCTCCAAAACACTGCAGTAAAATGGTTTGATATGAGGTGTGGATATAGTGTGAGACGTCCCCTATGAGAATTGGTCATTATTTTGTACTACGTATTAGAAATTTGGGGTTTATAGGCCGCTAAATTTTAACAATGTCCCATATCTCCAAAACGCTGATATGAGGTGTGGTTATAGTGTGAGACGTCCCATATAAGAACTGACCATTGTTTTTTTCTACTTATTAGAAATGGGGTCTTTATAGGCCTTTAAAGTGTAATAATGTCCCGTATGTCCAAAACACTGCAGTAAAATGGTTTGATATGAGGTGTAAGTATAGTATGGGACGTCCCGTATAGGAACTGACTATTGTTTTTTTCTACTTATTAGAAATGGGGTCTTTATAGGCCTTTAAAGTGTAATAATGTCCCGTATGTCCAAAACACTGCAGTAAAATGGTTTGATATGAGGTGTAAGTATAGTATGGGACGTCCCGTATAAGAACTGACCATTGTTTTTTTTCTACTTATTAGAAATGGGGTCTTTATACCCCTCTAAAATGTAATTATCTCCCATATCTCAAAAATGCTGCAGTAAAATGGTTTCATGTGTGGTGTGTATATAGTATGGGACGTCCTGAATAAGAACTGGTGGTTGTTTTTTTTCTACTTATTAGAAATGGGGTCTTTATACCCCTTTAAAATGTAATAATGTCCCATATCTCAAAAATGCTGCAGTAAAATAGTTTCATATGTGGTGTGTATATAGTATGGGACGTCCTGAATAAGAACTGATCATTAATTTTTTCTACTTATTAGAAATGGGGTCTTTATAGCCCTCTAAAGAGTTACAATGTCTCATATCTCCAAAATGCTGCAGTAAAATAGTTTCATATGAGGTGTGCATATAGTATGGGACGTCCCCTATGAGAATTGGCCGTTATTTTTTTCAACTTATTAGAAATGACGTCTGTATAGGCCTCTGAAGTGTAATAATGTCATTATTCTTGATGTCATCTTTATGATAATTATTGATTACTGATTCTGACTTTTAAACCTATTGTAAACTTATTTTGCTATTTACTTTCAGTGCAGACATTACACCTAATGAATGCACTCAAAAATAACAGAAATTATAGAACAGTGACAAATGAATACACAACTGAGGGATTTAAAATGAGTATATAATTTATTTTGTCTTCCATTTGCATATGATTTATCTGTAAACGCAACTAAATTTACAATGACTGTAAAAGAAGAAATATACAGAAAACATTATTCAAAGAAAGACAAGTGTCAAAGACATCGCACCTATAAACAATAAGGAAAACAAAAAGTACAACACACCAGTCTCGAAACATGACACCTTTTTATATCACATCACAATCGCGCTGGGCTTTTCAAGAAAAGCGCTCTGAAAGCGCGTTCTCTCTGTGTCTGTACCGTAATTATTATAATATGAGCGCACGCTAAAATAAATCGCAGCTGGCTTGACCGTGTTTTTCTGAACCGCGGCTTTGTGTATTATTATTGTTAAAGGATCCTCCTACTATTGCTAAAATAACAATCAAATCGGAGCAGCGTCATTTCTGCCTCCACGTTCATAGAAATATTCATTACTACAGAGATTTCAGTCTGACTAAACGATAGACCCACTAGACTTCACTATCTCCCTTGCACGGATTTTTGTTCATTTCCGCCTTCCGCCATTTCCCGATCACTCGCTGATTTATTTTCCCCGATCACAGTTGACTTGCAAATCGGGCTTCAAATCCTACACTTGGCATTAGCAGCGCTCACAACAACACCCTATAAACCTTGAATTTCCCTCGTATCCTATTCATAAAGACAAACATCCCTTGAAACCACACATCATAAGACTAAACAACAATGGAAAAATAATATAAAGAACAATGATATACAGTAAAACAAATGACTAATCAATTAATAAATCAATGAAATGAGTATATAAATGGCTATAGGCCTAATGATTATTATAAATGATTATATGATTAAATAGAACAATAATACGATTAAATGATAAATGATACTAAAGGAATGAATGAATGAATAAAAAGAGTATACATGAATATAAAATAAAGTAAAACACAACACAAATGAATGATTGCTCTCTTAAGCAAAACACCCAGTTTGCATTTGAGGATCTTTAGATCATTCATATTCAGTTCTATATGGAAGTGATGCTACAATAAGCTTTGTAAATCAGCTAATGTGCATGTGGTTTTACATGTACTGTAAATATATTAGATTGTTACTGAGTACTGTAAATATTATTATTAAACCAATTTTTTTATTATTGATCACATGGTTATTAAATGTATGCAGTTCATCTGCTTACCGCCTAGGCTACTGACATTGATGTGGAGCCTGAACAGTATTCAATGATATGCTTAGACTATGAGAACATGAGATGCAGTGAAAGTGCATCTTAGATACAGGGTCACAAGACCACTTTGACAAATATTTGATGATAAATTTAAAAGTAATGACAAAAGTTCCAATTTAAAGAAAAAAATTGTGTAAAATGTGTAAATGTGTAGTGTAAAATGATTATATAATACAAATTAAGACAATATGTTGAAAGATCACAGACATAAGCACAGGATGCAGTAAAATATGCATCCTCAAAATGAGTGTTGTTTTAGGTATGCAACATTTGCTTGCCATGTACATTTATAATCTTTAAACAGCAGCTTGGCTCCTTAGTTAAAAAGCAGATTATAGTTACATAAAAACATTTTTCAAATTCATTTCATGCAGTAGAAGTCTCCATTTGACAAAATATTCAAATGTGTAGCCTAGATATATTTTTTATTGAGCTGATCATTTATTTATTTGCTTCCTTTTTTTTGCTTTCAACAGAATGGATATGCCTATAAGAACCTTCTGCAAATGTGATCTGAGATTTGAAGAATCTTGAACTGCAGTGACTTTGTCTCAGTTTAAAAAAAAATAATAAAAAATTAAGTCACCCATCAGACCATGTAATGTGATGTGACTGATGTGTACTAGTAGCACAACATGACATGTGACAAATGTTTCCTCAGTGCTGAAACTCCACTAAGATTTATGTGGCCATGTTCATTTTCCAGATTATGGTTTTTCTTATAATTATCCCTCTTGCATATAAATGTGTTTCTTCTGGATGTTCTCATGCTGAATATAAAATAGAAAAGCAATGCTGCCCAATGTGTGCTCCTGGTAAGACCGAAAATGCCTATCTTATGTACATGACATACAAATATTATATTTTAAATATTTATAGTTTTTTTTTGTCAGTACTCTTTATGATTATTGTTGGGTTTTTGTTGTTTGTTGTTACAAATACATATCTGTTAAAGGTACACTATGCAACTTTTGTCCCTCTAGCAGTTAATTATTAAAAACTGCATGTTTCTTGCGGAAGATAATTTTTTTTTTGGTTGTACTTCAACTCTGGTTCATGGCATCTATGTAAACACTGAAATCTAAAAAAGATGTCAGTGAAGTGGGTAAGTCTGAGTGGGTAATGCGGTTGTTTTAAATTATTTTGGATGAAAAATTCCTTGTCACAGGAATCTTACAGCGCATTATGACTGACAAAGTGAGTTTGTATGTTGTAAAGTGAGTATGTTGATTTTTCTTGTCGCCCTGTGATGAAACAAGCAATTAGATTTGAGTTTATAATACATATAAAACATGTTTCGGAAGATAGATTCACAATGTATTCACTAATTATTTACCTTTAGTTGATTTTGGACAAAAAAGTTACATAGTGTACCTTTAAATATTAGATCAATAGTAAAGGTAATCTGACTTTATTCAGCATAAAAGAATTTGCTTGTTAAAATATTGCCTAAAGCCACAAAAGTGCAGTTAACTGAAAACAAATTAACTATGGCAAGAACTTTGAAATACTTCTCCTTAAAATAGTACAAACATTGTTCATTTTTAGGAAACCGTGTATTTTGGCACTGCACAGATGACACCAGCACAACTTGTGTTCCATGTCCTGAATTCACTTTTATTGATGAGCCAAATGGTTTCATGAAATGCTTCTCCTGTACTGTGTGTGATGCAGGTGAGTATTTGAGTATTTCACCTTTACACCTGTTCATCTGGAAAAAAAAAAAAAAAAGTCCATTAATTTAATGTAGTATAAGTTGCTTCAGATGCAACTATAAAGGTATCTGCTAAAAACAAGTAACACAATGCATAATAGTTTCTACCGACTCATTTCCAACTTAGGCCAAGGTTTAAGACTGAGTAAAGCATGTACTCGGTCATCAGATACTGTTTGTGGGCCAATGGAGAGATTCTACTGTGTTGACAAAAAGAAAGGCAGCTGCATTTTAGCTGTGCCACACTCTGAATGTAGACCTGGACAGTATATCAAACAAGCAGGTAAATGATGAAACCTCTTTTATAAATAAACATGGGGAGTGGATGAAGTACTCTTTATTATTATCTGTGCTATAGTGGCAACAGAAGAGAGTTTTAGACAAGACAAACACAACAGTGACTGTTTGTGTCATTCATATGCTGACTGTCTCTGCAGGTACTGGCTCTACAGATACTGTGTGTGCTGACTGTACAGGTGACACATATTCAGATGGATCTTTCTCATCCTGTTTACCACACACAAAGTGAGTTCTGACTTATGCTGTTGATGTGTGCTGTTGGTCATCATTTTCCATCTGATCCTGGATATTATTCACAGATGTGAGGCCATGGGACTTACTGAAACAAATCCAGGAACACATTCATCAGACAGTGAATGTGGAAATTCCTCTGCTCCTACAACAACCATTGCTCTTAGTGTTGTAGTTGCTTTAATATCATTTAGTATAGTAGTAATAAGTGTTTTCGCAATTAAACATATTTTGAAGAGGAAGCAATCTAGTAGTTCAGGTAAGATATTTTCAGTTCCTTTAGTTTTTATGAGATATATAGTTATTTATCCTATTATAGATTTTTCTATGAAGATTCATCAACTATTAAAATTACCTGGAACAGATATACAAAACTGTAATAAAGGCAAATAATTGAGACACAAATCATTCATATACACAAGATATTGGTGCAGTTAGCAAAACATGGTGACTTAAACAGGGTTACATTATTAATATTTTTATTTTTATTTCTTTTCCTTTTCTTTATACAGGGATACAGGTACATGAAAGTTTGTTGCTTTATAATGTAAAAATTGTCATGGAAGAGAAAGGAAAAAATAAAATATTTACAGTGTTATTTACAGAAATGTCAGACTTTTGTTCTTCTTTTATAGGAAACAAAAAAACTAGATGAAAAAATCAGTCTACCAGGTAAGAGTAAATCATAAAACATTTTTCACTCATAGAGTGAATCAGCTTTTGTACACAATGAGAAATTTAAGTTGCATAAATAAAATAATAAATATTAATTGTGCTGAGCTGCATGATTATATTTTGGTCTCCTTTGGTTTGACTGTTGGAAAGCTGTGTTAAACATATATCATGTTTGTTTCATATTTATTCTTGTGTTTTCAGTTGTTGGTGGCAGGATAAATGTTGAGCCAGACACTTTGGAAGAACAAGTTACACTAAGGAACCTGAGCAACCCAACAGAAATGACTGATTCTAGCCTAAATGTGTGCAGACAGCTTGAAGACATTCCTGATGTGCCTGAAGTCCAGTGCTTGCAGGAAAAAACAGTTCTTGAAACAAAAACAACAAAACCGCAAATGACTCTTCTATTATGAATGTTATGGATGTAAATGAGATTATTTACTTTATTACTTTATGATGTTAAAATGAAACCTGAATTACTTGTACTTATGTGTACCATGCCTCAAAAAGAATATGTAGCACCAATATAACAAAACCCTAAATTATATATCTGCATTAATCATTTTGTATACATCGCTATGTCCAGCTACTTTTGCACAACTAAATGTTTGTGTATTTTTGTTATTTAATATTTTATTCAGGCATCCATAACATTGAAACTATTTTATAACAAACTCTGCTTTTTTTCATTTTAGTAAACAGTGTTTATGTTGGCGCTACAATGTTAATACAGACATATTGATCAAAGTGGTCAACGTGGACCAGATGCTTTGCACATAATTAACTCTTTTGCAAATCTAGCAGTGTTTTGGTGTTGTTTCCGTCCAGAGTGAGTATTTTGTGTGAAATACTTTGTATTTCTTAATCATGATATCTTCATTAAACTTTTGTCTTAATTAAGAAAAGAGACATTGCTATGCATACATTGCTATTTCTATATCGCTATTTCTGTCTACATGATTAAAAATAACATCTCTAGCACCATAATCTGGCTTGTAATTTCTGAAATTTACATGTGTAAGCAATTATGTAAACAGATTAGTTCAGGATCACTTAAGATAACAGACCAGCAGGTTTATGTAAAATGTATCCTGAAACTTACTAGCTGACAGACTAAGTAAGCAATGTTTGAAGAGCTGAAGCATGTTCAAAAGGTAATAAATCAAGCTAATGTGTCCATCTGTCTAAGCAAAACACTGATTAACACCTACTGCATAACTCTGATGCAATATATACAAGGGGATACTTTCCACTGTGCAAAGAATTGCACTGTTTTTTTTTTTTCAGCCATTCACAATCACAAGGTTTCTCATGCATTATTCAATACTGTTGCCTTCTCAACAGATAGGTTTGGAGATGTGAGAAACATCCCATTGCTTTTATTACTCTCTCATGTTGGTAAATGGATTCAATGATTGCATTCACTGGCTGGGACAATGCCAAATATGATGTTGATAAACATATTTTTACACCACTCAAATAAACGTGTGCAGTATCAATGTTGATTTCTTGTTCTTTTTTTTTTGTTCTCATCTGAACATAGTGTTCTTGAGTGTTAGCTTGTAACTAAATGCAGAGGGTGTGAGCAGGACAGTCTCACTGGACAATCATAACATCCCAAAAATATGCCTTTCTATTTTTCTCTCCATCCAACACCATTTACATATTGTTAGAACACAGGACAAAATGTAGGCAATCCATTGCAGTTTACTGCAGTTTAATGTGTTCAAGTTGTTGTGGGGAAGGGCTTAATTAAATTAACTGATGTCACTTGAACATTTAAACAATGTCAACAAAAACAAAATGTTTTAAACAAAAATTAGGATTGACGCACCCATTATTTTTAAGAATTTTGTTTTCTGAATCAGCAGGTAAGTAGCTACTTTTAGCCTTGATGTTTTGTCAGTACAGCCCCAGTTCATTTTGATATACTGCAAAAAACTTGAACTACAACATTTCAGAACACAATTTGCAACTGTCAGGAGTTTTGTTTTGTTTTGCAATTTGTTACTGTGAGGAGTGAGGAAACAAGGATAATCACAAACAACAGCCTTTAATAAACATCCAAGGGGAAAAACAGGCAGGCAGGAGACACATGTAGCACATCACATGAAGACATTCAACCCCAGCCAAGGGAATCACGGAACAGACAACACTTTAAATACTAAACTCAATGAGGTAATTACTAAACACAGGTGAATCAATTGGGACAATCAGGCAAGGCACAAACTAGGTCACTGGGAGCACATGGGGAGAAAAGAATAACGCACGAAGGCAATACATAGGCATGACATATCCATTTGTACATACAAGTGCATCTCAAAAAATTAGAATATAGTGAAAAAGTGGGAACAAAATTTTTGTTTGTAACTTATTTCAAACACTGAAACTTTCATATATTCTAGATTTATTACATGTAAAGTGAAACATTTCAAAAGTTTTTTTGTTTTAATTTTGATGATTAGAGCTTACAGCTCATGAAAGTCAAAAATACAGTATCTGAAAATATTAGAATATTTACATTTGAGTTTCATTAAATGTCCATCCCTACAGTATAAATTCCGGGTATCTCTTGTTCTTTGAAATCACACTAATGGGGAAGACTGCTGACTTGGCAATGGTCCAGAAGACAATCATTGACACCCTCCACAAAGAGGGTAAGTCACAGAAGGTCATTACTAAAAGGAGTGGCTGTTTACAGAGTGCTGTATCAAAGCATATTAAATGCAAAGTTGACTGGAAGGAAGAAATTGGGTAGGGAAAGGTGCACATGCAAAAGGGATGACCGCAAGCTTGAGAATAGTCAAGCAAAGCCGATTCAAACACTTGGGAGAGCTTCACAAGGAGTGGACTGAAGCCGGAGTCAACACATCAAGAGTCACCATGCTCAGACATCTTCAGGAGAAGGGCTACCAAGAAACTTCTGAAATAGAAACAATGTCAGAAGCATCTTATCTGGGCTAATAAGAAAATGAACTTGACTGTTGCTCAGTGGTCCAAAGTCCTCTTTTCAGATAAAAGTAAATTTTGCATTTCATGTTGAAATCATGGTCCCAGAGTCTGGAGGAAGGCTGGAGAGGCACAGAATCCAAGCTGCTTGAAGTCCAGTGTGAAGTTTCTGCAGTCAGTGATGATTTGGGGTGCCGTGACGTCTGCTAGTGTTGGTCTGTTGTGTTGTATCAAGTCCAAAGTCAATGCAGCCGTCTACCAGGAGATTTTGGAGCTCTTTATGCTTCCATCTGCTGACAAGCTTTATGGAGATGCTGATTTCCTTTTCCAGCAGGACTTTAGCACCTGCCTACAGTGCAAAGACCACTTCCAAGTGGTTTGCTGACCATGATATTACTGTGCTTGATTGGCCAGCCAACATGCCTGACCTGAACCCCATTGAGAATGGGATATTTTCAAGAATAAGATGAGAAACAGTCGATCTAACAATATACAGGCGAGCTGAAGGTTCAATAGTGCCTCAGCAGTGCCACAGGCTGATTGCTTCCACGCCACTCCTTACTCATGCTGTCACTTGTGCTAGGAGCAAGTAATTTGCTGTAGTATGTGCTGCCGACCAAGTATTGAATGCATAAATGAACATACTTTAAAGAACTTGAACTTTTCTGTTTTGCAAATCCATTTTTTGATTGATCTTAGTAAATATTCAAATATTTTGAGATACTAGGTTTTTTTTTATTTTCATGAACTGTAAGCTCTAATCATCAAAATTAAAACAAAAAAAAAACTTTTGAAATGTTTTACTTTACATGTAATGAATCTAGAATATACGAAAGTTTCAGTTTTTTAATAAGCTACAAACAAAAAATTAACTTTTTCATGATATTCTAATTTTTTTAGATGCACCTGTAGTTCTGAATAAATGTACTCAAGGATAATACTTATTGTACTCTAGGGTGGATATTTTGAGTGGGTCAAACCATAACATCTATGAAGCTTTTTAACCCACACTGTTAAAAATTGTCCCATTAAAAAACAGTAAGTAACTGGCAGCACGGTTGCCAGCAAGTTACTGTTAAATTAACAGTGTCTTGCTGTTGTTGAAATTTACAGTTTGTTGCTGTTTTTGAAAATACAGCATGAAGCTGTTATTTTCTACATTAACAGTAAATTGCTGTCAAAAGAATTAACAGTTAATTAATGTTTTTTTTTTTTCTGTATGTTATACTGAGAAATGTACTAATAAAAAAGGTGAAATTATTTTCCTAGATATTTAATTGATTTGCTAAAAAACATGTTTTAGTACAATGCACAAACATTAAAAATGTAACACAATGCAGTGTAACTTCAAAACTTGCTTTATTATACCTTTGAAAAACAAAAGGTACTTTTAATCACAAGATATTACTAAAATTAGTGGCTATAGCACAGCAAGTGGAATGACTAAACAAACTTAAGCTTCAGAATTAACTTTTAACTGAATAAACACAACATTCATATAAGTCAAGTCAAGTCAAGTCAAGTCACCTTTATTTATATACCGCCTTTAACAATACAGAATTGTGACAAGGCGGCTGTACAGTATTAAATAGGAAACAGTACATCAAGGCAAACCAAAGGCAACATTAAACACTCACATTATAGGTAAAGGTAGTTAATCAAAAACAATAAAATAAAATGCAATATTGTGTTAAGAGAAAGTGTCCCCAACTAAGCAAGCCAGAGGCGACAGCGGCAAGGAACCAAAACTCCATCGGTGACAAATGGAGAAAAAAACCCTTGGGAGAAACCAGGCCAGTCGGGGGGCCAGTTCTCCTCTGGCCAAAGTTCCCGTGGTCTTGTGCCGACAGCCGTCTAGGTGATGTGGTCTTTAATGTGGATCCGTCTCTGGGGC
>NW_026127691.1:0-5107 GCF_022985175.1 Labeo rohita
AATGCAACCTTACCAAAAATATGAAATTTATTTTTTTGACACCAAAGCCATGACACACTTTTCAAGTTATTTTATATAAAAAGGAAATGATTTAATTTGACACAAACTGCCTGCGATTGCTGCCTGGTATCTGAAGTTAATGTTTATTAATATGTAATGTATTTGACACAATCTCCTGGAGATCGCTGGCAAGTATAATGGAACCTTACCAAAAATATTTAATTTATTTTCTTGACACCAAAGCCATGACACAGTTTTCAAGTTATTTTATATAAAAAGACAATGTTTTAAATTGACACAAACTGCCTGCGATTGCTGACTGGTATCTGAAGTTAATGTTTATTAATATATAATGTATTCGACGCGATCTCCTGGAGATCGCTGGCAAGTATAATGCAACCTTACCAAAAATATGAAATTTATTTTTTTGACACCAAAGCCATGACACATTTTTCAAGTTATTTTATATAAAAAGAAAATGTTTTAATTTGACACAAACTGCCTGCGATTGCTGACTGGTATTTGAAGTTACTGTTTATTAATATATAATGTATTCGACGCGATCTCCTGGAGATCGCTGGCAAGTATAATGCAACCTTACCAAAAAAAATGAAATTTTTTTTTTGACACCAAAGCCATGACACACTTTTCAAGTAATTTTATATAAAAAGGAAATGTTTTAATTTGACACAAACTGCCTGCGATTGCTGACTGGTATCTGAAGTTAATGTTTATTAATATATAATGAATTTAACGCGATCTCCTGGAGATCGCTGGCAAGTATAATGGAATCTTACCAAAAAAAAAAAAATTTATTTTTTTGACACCAAAGCTCTGATACAGTTTTCAAGTTATTTTATATAAAAAGAAAATGTTTTAATTTGACACAAACTGCCTGCGATTGCTGACTGGTATCTGAAGTTAATGTTTATTAATATATAATGTATTTGACGCGAACTCCTGGAGATCGCTGGCAAGTATAATGCAACCTTACCAAAAATATGAAATTTATTTTTTTGACACCAAAGCCATGACACACTTTTCAAGTTATTATTTTATATAAAAAGAAAATGTTTTAATTTGACACAAACTGCCTGCGATTGCTGACTGGTATCTGAGATTAATGTTTATTAATATATAATGTATTTGACGCGATCTCCTGGAGATCGCTGGCAAGTATAATGCAACCTTACCAAAAATATGAAATTTATTTTTTGACACCAAAGCCATGACACACTTTTCAAGTTATTTTATATAAAAAGAAAATGTTTTAATTTGACACAAACTGCCTGCGATTGCTGACTGGTATTTGAAGTTACTGTTTATTAATATATAATGTATTCGACGCGATCTCCTGGAGATCGCTGGCAAGTATAATGCAACCTTACCAAAAATATGAAATTTATTTTTTTGACACCAAAGCCATGACACACTTTTCAAGTAATTAATATATAATGTATTTGACACAATCTCCTGGAGATCGCTGGCAAGTATAATGGAACCTTACCAAAAATATTTAATTTATTTTTTTGACACCAAAGCCATGACACACTTTTCAAGTTATTTTATATAAAAAGACAATGTTTTAAATTGACACAAACTGCCTGCGATTGCTGACTGGTATCTGAAGTTAATGTTTATTAATATATAATGTATTTGACGCGATCTCCTGGAGATCGCTGGCAAGTATAATGCAACCTTACCAAAAATATGAAATTTATTTTTTTGACACCAAAGCCATGAGCCATGACACAGTTTTCAAGTTATTTTATATAAAAAGAAATGTTTTAATTTGACAAAAACTGCCTGCGATTGAATGACTGGTATCTGAAGTTAATGTTTATTAATATATAATGTATTGACGCGATCTCCTGGAGATCGCTGGCAAGTATAATGCAACCTTAGCAAAAAAAAATGAAATTTATATTTTTGACACTAAAGCCATGACACACTTTTTCAAGTATTTTATATAAAAAGAAAATGTTTTAATTTGACACAAACTGCCTGCGATTGCAGACTGGTATTTGAAGTTACTGTTTATTAATATATAATGTTTCGACGCGATCTGGAGATCAATGAGTATAATGGAACATTACCAAAAAAATGAAATTTATTTTTTGACAAAAATAATGCAAGTAACTTAAAAAAATGATTTATTTTGACAAAATTTATTTTTGACATTAATAAAATGACCAAAAAAAAAAATTTATTTTTGACATTTACTTTTTCAAGTTATTTTATATAAAAAGAAAATGTTTTAATTTGACACAAACTGCCTGCGATTGCTGACTGGTATCTGAAGTTAATGTTTATTAATATATAATGTATTTGACGCAATCTCCTGGAGATCGCTGGCAAAATATAATGGAACCTTACCAAAAAAAAAAAAAAAAATTTATTTTTTTTACACCAAAGCTCTGACACAGTTTTCAAGTTATTTTATATAAAAAAAAAATGTTTTAATTTGACACAAACTGCCTGCGATTGCTGACTGGTATCTGAAGTTAATGTTTATTAATATATAATGTATTTTACGCGATCTCCTGGAGATCGCTGGCAAAATAATGAAACCTTACCAAAAATATTTAATTTATTTTTTTGACACCAAAGCCATGACACACTTTTCAAGTTATTATTTATATAAAAAAAAATGTTTTAAAAAATGTTTTAATTTGACTGACTGAAAACGGATCTGTTAATGTTTATTGTTGATATATATATCTGAATTTGTTTATTAATATATAATGTATTTGACGCAATCTCCTGGAGATCGCTGGCAAGTATAATGCAACCTTACCAAAAATATTTAATTTTTTTTTTTGACACCAAAAGCCATGACACACTTTTCAAGTTATTTTATATAAAAAGAAAATGTTTTAATTTGACACAAACTGCCTGCGATTGCTGACTGGTATCTGAAGTTAATGTTTATTAATATATAATGTATTTGACGCGAACTCCTGGAGATCGCTGGCAAGTATAATGCAACCTTACCAAAATATTTAATTTATTTTTTTGACACCAAAGCCATGACACACTTTTCAAGTTATTTTATATAAAAGAAAATGATTTAATTTGACACAAACTGCAAATTGCTGACTGGTATCTGAAGTTAATGTTTATTAATATATAATATATTTGACGCGAACTCCTGGAGATCGCTGGCAAGTGACAATGCAACCTTACCAAAAATATGAAATTTATTTTTTGACATGACACAAAGCCATTCACAAGTTTTTTTTATATAAAAGAAAATGTTTTAATTTGACACAAACTGCCTGGAGATGACTGGTATCTGAAGTTAATGTTTATTAATATGGAACCTCCTGGAGATCGCTGGCAAGTATAATGGAACCTTACCAAAAATATTTAATTTATTTTTTGACACCAAAGCCATGACACAGTTTTTTCAAGTTATTTTATATAAAAAGAAAATGTTTTAATTTGACACAAACTGCCTGCGATTGCTGACTGGTATCTGAAGTTAATGTTTATTAATATATAATGTATTCGACGCGATCTCCTGGAGATCGCTGGCAAGTATAATGCAACCTTACCAAAAATATGAAATTTATTTTTTTGACACCAAAGCCATGACACATTTTCAAGTTATTTTATATAAAAAGAAAATGTTTTAATTTGACACAAACTGCCTGCGATTGCTGACTGGTATCTGAAGTTAATGTTTATTAATATGTAATGTATTTGACGCGATTTTTTGACTGTAAAAAACGTTGATATAAAAAGAATGATTAATTTGATCTCCTGGAGATCGCTGGCAAGTATAATGCAACCTTACCAAAAATATGAAATTTATATTTTTGACACCAAAGCCATGACACACTTTTCAAGTTATTTTATATAAAAAGAAAATGTTTTAATTTGACACAAACTGCCTGCGATTGCTGACTGGTATCTGAAGTTAATGTTTATTAATATATAATGAATTTGACGCGATCTCCTGGAGATCGCTGGCAAGTATAATGGAACCTTACCAAAAATATGAAATTTATTTTTTTGACACCAAAGCCATGACACAGTTTTCAAGTTATTTTATATAAAAAGAAAATGTTTTAATTTGACACAAACTGCCTGCGATTGCTGACTGGTATCTGAAGTTAATGTTTATTAATATATAATGTATTTGACGCGAACTCCTGGAGATCGCTGGCAAGTATAATGCAACCTTACCAAAAAATATGAAATTTATTTTTTTGACACCAAAGCTCTGACACAGTTTTCAAGTTATTTTATATAAAAAGACAATGTTTTAATTTGACACAAACTGCCTGCGATTGCTGACTGGTATTTGAAGTTACTGTTTATTAATATATAATGTATTCGACGCGATCTCCTGGAGATCGCTGGCAAGTATAATGCAACCTTACCAAAAATATGAAATTTATTTTTTTGACACCAAAGCCATGACACACTTTTCAAGTTATTTTATATAAAAAGAAAATGTTTTAATTTGACACAAACTGCCTGCGATTGCTGACTGGTATCTGAAGTTAATGTTTATTAATATATAATGTATTTGACGCGATCTCCTGGAGATCGCTGGCAAGTATAATGCAACCTTACCAAAAATATGAAATTTATTTTTTTGACACAAAGCCATGACACACTTTTCAAGTTATTTTATATAAAAAGAAAATGATTTAATTTGACACAAACTGCCTGCGATTGCTGACTGGTATCTGAAGTTAATGTTTATTAATATATAATGAATTTAACGCGATCTCCTGGAGATCGCTGGCAAGTATAATGGAATCTTACCAAAAAAAAAAAAAAGTATTTTTTGACACCAAAGCTCTGATACAGTTTTCAAGTTATTTTATATAAAAAGAAAATGTTTTAATTTGACACAAACTGCCTGCGATTGCTGACTGGTATCTGAAGTTAATGTTTATTAATATATAATGTATTTGACGCAAACTCCTGGAGATCGCTGGCAAGTATAATGAAACCTTACCAAAAATATGAAATTTATTTTTTTGACAACAAAGCCATGACACACTTTTCAAATTATTTTATATAAAAAGGAAATGATTTAATTTGACACAAACTGCCTGCGATTGCTGCCTGGTATCTGAAGTTAATGTTT
>NW_026127691.1:5607-11015 GCF_022985175.1 Labeo rohita
TTTTTGTTAACAAAGCCATGACACGCTTTTCAAATTATTTTATATTAAAAGAAAATGTTTTAATTTGACACAAACTGCCTGCGATTGCTGACTGGTATCTGAAGTTAATGTTTATTAATATATAATGTATTCGACGCGATCTCCTGGAGATCGCTGGCAAGTATAATGCAACCTTACCAATAATATGAAATTTATTTTTTTGACACCAAAGCCATGACACATTTTTCAAGTTATTTTATATAAAAAGGAAATGATTTAATTTGACACAAACTGCCTGCGATTGCTGCCTGGTATCTGAAGTTAATGTTTATTAATATATAATGTATTTGACACAATCTCCTGGAGATCGCTGGCAAGTATAATGGAACCTTACCAAAAATATTTAATTTATTTTCTTGACACCAAAGCCATGACACACTTTTCAAGTTATTTTATATAAAAAGAAAATGTTTTAATTTGACACAAACTGCCTGCGATTGCTGACTGGTATTTGAAGTTACTGTTTATTAATATATAATGTATTCGACGCGATCTCCTGGAGATCGCTGGCAAGTATAATGCAACCTTACCAAAAATATGAAATTTATTTTTTTGACACCAAAGCCATGACACACTTTTCAAGTAATTTTATATAAAAAGGAAATGATTTAATTTGACACAAACTGCCTGCGATTGCTGACTGGCATCTGAAGTTAATGTTTATTAATATATAATGAATTTAACGCGATCTCCTGGAGATCGCTGGCAAGTATAATGGAATCTTACCAAAAAAAAAAAAAAAAAAAAAGTATTTTTTGACACCAAAGCTCTGATACAGTTTTCAAGTTATTTTATATAAAAAGAAAATGTTTTAATTTGACACAAACTGTCTGAGATTGCTGACTGGTATCTGAAGTTACTGTTTATTAATATATAATGTATTCGACGCGATCTCCTGGAGATCGCTGGCAAGTATAATGCAACCTTACCAATAATATGAAATTTATTTTTTTGACACCAAAGCCATGACACATTTTTCAAGTTATTTTATATAAAAAGGAAATGATTTAATTTGACACAAACTGCCTGCGATTGCTGACTGGTATCTGAAGTTAATGTTTATTAATATATAATATATTTGACGCGAACTCCTGGAGATCGCTGGCAAGTATAATGGAACCTTACCAAAAATATTTAATTTATTTTCTTGACACCAAAGCCATGACACACTTTTCAAGTTATTTTATATAAAAAGGAAATTATTTAATTTGACACAAACTGCACTGAAAAAAAGTGCACAAGGCATGTCATTACTCTAAAGAATTTGTTATACTTGAGCTAACTCAAAACATTTGATTTTCTGTCTAGCCATCAGTGTAATGTAAAAAGTTTGGTTGATTTAAATTAAAAGTAAGTCTTGTTAGTGTAAAGTAAATACATTTCTGTATTTATACATACGTTTGGACTTATTATTAACATTATACATATATGATTTCATAAAATATTATGTTGTACTGTTGTTTTACATACAGTTAGTATTACTAGTTTGACGGCTGTAACTCTGCTAGAAGGTTTACAAGTTTCCCTCATCACCATTTTAAACCGAGTGGAAATAAAATAATAATAATACAAGTAAACTGCTTGAGGTGAGATGGATTGATATTGAAATGTAGTATAAATACTGTTTCGGGTATGCTGGAGTGCGATACATCAGCGTGCATGTACTTTATGGATGGCGCCGTCATGTATAATGTACATGCACGCTTCAGACGCTTTGTATGGACTTAACGTTGTTATTAAGCTTTATTATTATGATGATTTTTATTGATTTATTATGAAGCTCGCGTTCGCAAGGTATTCGCTGTCCTTACATGTATAGTCTCTCATTTATGATTAATGTTAACACATAACGTTAGTTTAACCAAACACGTCTTTAGTGATGTGCCTAAACACTTATTTTAACGTATCGCGTCGACCAGCTTACCCAGTAAAGAAGTCGTCTGTTTACTTTTATGTGAGCCAGTTTGTTATTTCTCTTTGTCTTTTGTAGGATGGGGTACAGCTGAACAACAATTATGACAGGTTTTGAATAAACCAGTCACATGAAAAACGTAAGTAATTTGCACCTTTTAATTATTGCTTTATCTAAAAATGTTAAAATGTAAAGTGACTAATCCTGAATTTTCATAGTTTTTACCATGGGATTGTAGTATGTAGTGTTTTTGAAAATGTCTTGGGTGCCTTAATTATACCTTTTGTTGTTTAATGCTTTGTGCAGTGGCGATTTCTTTAAGACTGCAAGGGAAGCTCAGCTTCCCCTATAATGTCACAAAATTAATGGTCAAATTATGTACTATTGTACTAACATTTTATTGACTAAAAATGCGTTAGAAAACGTTCATCTCAAAGACGAGTTCGTTCAGAATCAGTTAGATATAGCAGGTCGGCTGACTTGATTTTCTTCTCATACATTCCCGTAGCATCACAGTGCATTTCCCCGTTGAAGCCCAGCGTCCATTGACTTCAATGCGGCTGCTTTGAACGTTTTTTTTCAGTGCTTTGAAACTAGACGGTCATTGGATAAACGCTGCGATTATGTCCCGCCCACGGACGCTCAGCGTCTCTGGGGGTGAATGAGGAGCAAATGAGGAGTGGGCTGGCCTGGACTCCGAGCTTCTGCGTGATGATTGGAGGGTCTGTCGAAAGATTGCATCTCCTTTTGACTGACAGCGATTTTGTACTATAAGGAATCGCTGGAGCTATTCGCGCTCAGTCCCATCGCGGATTTCTCAAGTTCAGTCGAAATAAAAACTGCTGCAACCTATTTCTTTATATTTGCTTGGCGAAATTGCTTGATTTTCATCATACATTTCACACAATTATACACCACATTCCTTGTTTCACTTTTACAGAGTTTAATATTTTTTTTAGATCGTTCATTCATTCATTTCATGTTAATATTTAATGTAGTAATCAATATATATATATAGATTACTACATTAAATATTAACATGGAGGATGACTATAAATTAATATAAATATATATATATATATATATATAGTAATCTTGAAAAATTTTAACATAACATAATGAAACCTTATATTTCTATTAAAATACTTTATAAATAAATAAATAAATCTCCATAATAACCTTATTTAAATTGCAAAATATTTATACTATATAGTAGCATCTGACTAAAAGAAAAAAATACATCATATTTTGCATAATAAAACTAAAGCTTTTTTTTTTTTTACGATTGTTTGCATTGTGACTGACAATAAGGCACATTCTTGTGAATAAATAAATAGACAATTTTATGATGTAGGCCGAAAATGAGCTTCCCTATTTGACAGACCAGTAGCCGCCACTGGCTTTGTGTATATATGTATTTTTAAAACTAGTTCTCAAAGTGAAATCATTTTTTTCCTGAAGTCTATGTTTCTCTTTCTTACAGATTAATGCCGAATTTTTGCGCATCACGACCCTACATTTACAATCGAGAATTATGGCCTCTTTGGACAGACAGAGCTCTCAGCTTCTCCAGGTTATTAGGAGCAAAGGTGGAGTCCTCCATGAAAAACGTTCAAGTTATGGATCAGGTATTGGTTGCATGCGAAAAAAAAAATTGCTTGTGGCAATCAATTTAGTAGTGTTTTGGTCTAACAAAAACAATACACCTTGAACATTTTGTAGAGTCTGGACATATGCATCAGAAGAGATCATGTACCTTGGTGAAGATGCAAGCTGTCTGATCAAAGAATACCAGGTAATGTAGACAATGCAAACTACTGAAATTTTCTCCAACCATGTTTGCCATAAAGTTATATTTCACTACCAAATCAACATTTCCCCATGTTTTACTCGCCCTCAAGGCATCCTATCTGAATATGGTTATATTCTTGAAGAACAATACAGGCAAAGTTATAATCCTACATATCATTTTACTTCCAAGAGGTAGAATGGGAGTGAATTGTAGACTTTTTGAAGCTTCAAATAGTGCATCTGTCGATCAAAAAAACTGCTCGACACGGCTCTGTGGTTTTAGCAAAGGTCTTCTCAAGCCTTGAGGGTGAGTAAAACGTAGGGAAATTTTGATTTGGTAGTGACATATCGCTTTAAAGCAGTTGAAGTAATTGTTTTATCATTTACACATCAGCCTGTGTGACTTTCTTCCACAGAACACAAAAGAATATATTTTGAAGAATGTTGTTAAGAGCCCCCCATTCACTTGCATTGGTTTTGTGTCCATACAATAATAGTGAATGGGGGCTGTGCTGTTCTGTTACCAACACTGTTCAAAATTCTGCAGAGGACGGTAATTCACACAGGTTTGAAATGACAAGATGGCGTGTAAATCATGACTGTGAACTACTCCTTTAAAAGGGGTTGGTTCACCCAAAAATGCATTTTCAACACTGTTGAGTAGATTGATAATTGCCACTGATTGGCCATTGTGGTACTGCACTTAACAAATATTTCTGTAATTGTCTACAATGGTCAACATGTGAGTGTTTGAATGTACACGTGTTTAAGTGTTTAAAAGCATTTTCAAAGCCAAAGAGAGTGTAAAAGTACGTCTTCATCCGAAAATGAAAATTTTGTCATCACTCACTCTACTCTTGTAATAAACCGTACAAATTTAATTTTTACATTGAACACAAATGAAGATATCTTAATGAAAATTGCAACACATGTTTGGGCTCTACATTGACCTCCATAATAACAAATTATAATAATAATTTTTTTTCTTCCAAAGTCCCTCAATTATTCTCTGTTCTTGTTTTTAGGCTGACCAGAGGGAGGAAGCGGAGAGAGAATTTGAAAAGACCACCATGGCATTTTTTGTAATCTGCGAAAGTGATGCTCTTAGTTGTGCACTGGACATTTCCATTGTCACTGACGGTGTGGAAGTACTAAATGAGTTGCTCTCTGTTGCATGTGCTTGTGCCATAATGTTTGGACACATTTATGCACTGAACTTAAAATATCCTGAAGGACTCAAATATACCTTTGAGGCCTTTCAAAAATAATCATGGACATAGAGAGTAAGCAGATGAGCCGAAGGGTGCAGAACCTCTCTTCAAAGCTGCAGGAGTACATTTGTTTCCTTTGACCCAGCTACAGGGTTCTGCTGATGGTAAATTTCTTTGAAGATGTTGGACTGTATAAAGCCTTTTATACAAAGTTAACTGTACTACTGTTTACTAAACCTGATTTGTTTTATCTATAAGTTGTGTTATCTAGGGTTTGTTAAATAGTTTACCCAAAAATGAAAATTCTTTCTTTGTTTACTCATCCTTAAGCTATTCAAGTATTTAACTTTAATTAAATTTGGTTCAGAGACATTTTATGACAATTTTGATAAGTTTGAGATAATTGAGATAAGTTTCATTTTGGGGTAAACTATTCCATGAAGGTGAAAATAATT
>NW_026127691.1:11515-19229 GCF_022985175.1 Labeo rohita
CGAGCCTTGCATCGGCTCGTTGCGCCCACATGCAATCGCCGACCAAACGAGTAAAAAAATCAACAACAGGGGGCGCGGCCATCGAGCTGAAAAAACCCCTCAAAAAAAAAAAATTTTTTCCCGGATACACGGGGGATTGTTACCAAACACACCACCAGAGTCTTCGGTACCCTTTGAGAGTTCTCTTCAAATCCCGTCGACGCACCGAACCCACACCGGCCCCGAGTAGAAGGACCGGGCGGGAAAACGACGGGGGTGAAGGTTTCACTCAGGGGCAGAGACGCTCCATGTCGGCTCCGAAAAAAACAGAGTCCAAAAAGTGCACAGCGGGGCCCTAAAAAATAACCCGGTGTCCGGGGGGTGCCAAACCCAGATGCAAAAATTGACAACCCAATTTTCCATGGCCTTCAAAAACCCTTAGAAGGGTTTTTTGGGGCTTTTTAAATTTCATATTTTTGGTAAGGTTGCATTATACTTGCCAGCGATCTCCAGGAGTTCGCGTCAAATACATTATATATTAATAAACATTAACTTCAGATACCAGTCAGCAATCGCAGGCAGTTTGTGTCAAATTAAAACATTTTCTTTTTATATAAAATAACTTGAAAAGTGTGTCATGGCTTTGGTGTCAAAAAAAAATTTCATATTTTTGGTAAGGTTCCATTATACTTGCCAGCGATCTCCAGGAGTTCGCGTCAAATACATTATATATTAATAAACATTAACTTCAGATACCAGTCAGCAATCGCAGGCAGTTTGTGTCAAATTAAAACATTTTCTTTTTATATAAAATAACTTGAAAAATGTGTCATGGCTTTGGTGTCAAAAAAATAAATTTCATATTTTTGGTAAGGTTGCATTATACTTGCCAGCGAGCGATCTCCAGGAGTTCGCGTCAAATACATTATATATTAATAAACATTAACTTCAGATACCAGTCAGCAATCGCAGGCAGTTTGTGTCAAATTAAAACATTTTCTTTTTATATAAAATAACTTGAAAAGTGTGTCATGGCTTTGGTGTCAAAAAAATAAATTTCATATTTTTGGTAAGGTTCCATTATACTTGCCAGCGATCTCCAGGAGTTCGCGTCAAATACATTATATATTAATAAACATTAACTTCAGATACCAGTCAGCAATCGCAGGCAGTTTGTGTCAAATTAAAACATTTTCTTTTTATATAAAATAACTTGAAAAAGTGTCATGGCTTTGGTGTCAAAAAAATAAATTTCATATTTTTGGTAAGGTTGCATTATACTTGCCAGCGATCTCCAGGAGTTCGCGTCAAATACATTATATATTAATAAACATTAACTTCAGATACCAGTCAGCAATCGCAGGCAGTTTGTGTCAAATTAAAACATTTTCTTTTTATATAAAATAACTTGAAAAATGTGTCATGGCTTTGGTGTCAAAAAAATAAATTTCATATTTTTTGGTAAGGTTGCATTATACTTGCCAGCGATCTCCAGGAGTTAGCGTCAAATACATTATATATTAATAAACATTAACTTCAGATACCAGTCAGCAATCGCAGGCAGTTTGTGTCAAATTAAAACATTTTCTTTTTATATAAAATAACTTGAAAAATGTGTGTCATGGCTTTGGTGTCAAAAAAATAAATTTCATATTTTTGGTAAGGTTGCATTATATACTTGCCAGCGATCTCCAGGAGTTCGCGTCAAATACATTATATATTAATAAACATTAACTTCAGATACCAGTCAGCAATCGCAGGCAGTTTGTGTCAAATTAAAACATTTTCTTTTATATAAAATAACTTGAAAAAATGTGTCATGGCTTTGGTGTCAAAAAAATAAATTTCATATTTTTGGTAAGGTTGCATTATACTTGCCAGCGATCTCCAGGAGTTCGCGTCAAATACATTATATATTAATAAACATTAACTTCAGATACCAGTCAGCAATCGCAGGCAGTTTGTGTCAAATTAAAACATTTTCTTTTTATATAAAATAACTTGAAAAATGTGTCATGGCTTTGGTGTCAAAAAAATAAATTTCATATTTTTGGTAAGGTTCCATTATACTTGCCAGCGATCTCCAGGAGTTCGCGTCAAATACATTATATATTAATAAACAACATAACTTCAGATACCAGTCAGCAATCGCAGGCAGTTTGTGTCAAATTAAAACATTTTCTTTTTATATAAAATAACTTGAAAAATGTGTCATGGCTTTGGTGTCAAAAAAATAAATTTCATATTTTTGGTAAGGTTGCATTATACTTGCCAGCGATCTCCAGGAGTTCGCGTCAAATACATTATATATTAATAAACATTAACTTCAGATACCAGTCAGCAATCGCAGGCAGTTTGTGTCAAATTAAAACATTTTTTTTTTATATAAAATAACTTGAAAAATGTGTCATGGCTTTGGTGTCAAAAAAATAAATTTCATATTTTTGGTAAGGTTGCATTATACTTGCCAGCGATCTCCAGGAGTTCGCGTCAAATACATTATATATTAATAAACATTAACTTCAGATACCAGTCAGCAATCGCAGGCAGTTTGTGTCAAATTAAAACATTTTCTTTTTATATAAAATAACTTGAAAAGTGTGTCATGGCTTTGGTGTCAAAAAAAAAATAAATTTCATATTTTTGGTAAGGTTGCATTATACTTGCCAGCGATCTCCAGGAGTTAGCTTCAAATACATTATATATTAATAAACATTAACTTCAGATACCAGTCAGCAATCGCAGGCAGTTTGTGTCAAATTAAAACATTTTCTTTTTTTTATAAAAATAACTTGAAAAAAAATGTCATGGCTTTGGTGTCAAAAAAATAAATTTCATATTTTTGGTAAGGTTGCATTATACTTGCCAGCGATCTCCAGGAGTTCGCGTCAAATACATTATATATTAATAAACATTAACTTCAGATACCAGTCAGCAATCGCAGGCAGTTTGTTGTGTCAAATTAAAACATTTTCTTTTTATATAAAATAACTTGAAAAAAATGTCATGGCTTTGGTGTCAAAAAAAATAAATTTCATATTTTTGGTAAGGTTGCATTATACTTGCCAGCGATCTCCAGGAGTTCGCGTCAAATACATTATATATTAATAAACATTAACTTCAGATACCAGTCAGCAATCGCAGGCAGTTTGTGTCAAATTAAAACATTTTCTTTTTATATAAAATAACTTGAAAAATGTGTCATGGCTTTGGTGTCAAAAAAAAAAATTTCATATTTTTGGTAAGGTTGCATTATACTTGCCAGCGATCTCCAGGAGTTCGCGTCAAATACATTATATATTAATAAACATTAACTTCAGATACCAGTCAGCAATCGCAGGCAGTTTGTGTCAAATTAAAACATTTTCTTTTTATATAAAATAACTTGAAAAGTGTGTCATGGCTTTGGTGTCAAAAAAATAAATTTCATATTTTTGGTAAGGTTGCATTATACTTGCCAGCGATCTCCAGGAGTTCGCGTCAAATACATTATATATTAATAAACATTAACTTCAGATACCAGTCAGCAATCGCAGGCAGTTTGTGTCAAATTAAAACATTTTCTTTTTATATAAAATAACTTGAAAAATGTGTCATGGCTTTGGTGTCAAAAAAATAAATTTCATATTTTTGGTAAGGTTGCATTATACTTGCCAGCGATCTCCAGGAGTTCGCGTCAAATACATTATATATTAATAAACATTAACTTCAGATACCAGTCAGCAATCGCAGGCAGTTTGTGTCAAATTAAAACATTTTCTTTTTATATAAAATAACTTGAAAAATGTGTCATGGCTTTGGTGTCAAAAAAATAAATTTCATATTTTTGGTAAGGTTGCATTATACTTGCCAGCGATCTCCAGGAGTTCGCGTCAAATACATTATATATTAATAAACATTAACTTCAGATACCAGTCAGCAAGTCAGTCAGCAATCGCAGGCAGTTTGTGTCAAATTAAAACATTTTCTTTTTATATAAAATAACTTGAAAAAAAGTGTCATGGCTTTGGTGTCAAAAAAATAAATTTCATATTTTTGGTAAGGTTGCATTATACTTGCCAGCGATCTCCAGGAGTTCGCGTCAAATACATTATATATTAATAAACATTAACTTCAGATACCAGTCAGCAATCGCAGGCAGTTTGTGTCAAATTAAAACATTTTCTTTTTATATAAAATAACTTGAAAAATGTGTCATGGCTTTGGTGTCAAAAAAATAAATTTCATATTTTTGGTAAGGTTGCATTATACTTGCCAGCGATCTCCAGGAGTTCGCGTCAAATACATTATATATTAATAAACATTAACTTCAGATACCAGTCAGCAATCGCAGGCAGTTTGTGTCAAATTAAAACATTTTCTTTTTATATAAAATAACTTGAAAAGTGTGTCATGGCTTTGGTGTCAAAAAAAAAAAAATTTCATATTTTTGGTAAGGTTGCATTATACTTGCCAGCGATCTCCAGGAGATCTCCAGGAGTTCGTCAAATACATTATATATTAATAAACATTAACTTCAGATACCAGTCAGCAATCGCAGGCAGTTTGTGTCAAATTAAAACATTTTTTTTTTATATAAAATAATAACTTTTTAAATGTGTCATGGCTTTGGTGTTTGGTGTCAAAAAATATTTTCATTTTTTTTGGTAAGGTTGCATTATACTTGCCAGCGATCTCCAGGAGTTCGCGTCAAATACATTATATATAATAAACATTAACTTCAGATACCAGTCAGCAATCGCAGGCAGTTTGTGTCAAATTAAAACATTTTCTTTTATATAAAAATAACTTGAAAAATGTGTCATGGCTTTGGTGTCAAAAAAAAATTTCATATTTTTGGTAAGGTTGCATTATACTTGCCAGCGATCTCCAGGAGTTCGCGTCAAATACATTATATATTAATAAACATTAACTTCAGATACCAGTCAGCAATCGCAGGCAGTTTGTGTCAAATTAAAACATTTTCTTTTTATATAAAATAACTTGAAAAATGTGTCATGGCTTTGGTGTCAAAAAAATAAATTTCATATTTTTGGTAAGGTTGCATTATACTTGCCAGCGATCTCCAGGAGTTCGCGTCAAATACATTATATATTAATAAACATTAACTTCAGATACCAGTCAGCAATCGCAGGCAGTTTGTGTCAAATTAAAACATTTTCTTTTTATATATAAAATAACTTGAAAAGTGTGTCATGGCTTTGGTGTCAAAAAAATAAATTTCATATTTTTGGTAAGGTTGCATTATACTTGCCAGCGATCTCCAGGAGTTTAAAATACATTATATTTATAAACATTAACTTCAGATAAGTCAGCAATCGCAGGCAGTTTTGTGTCAAATTAAAACATTTTCTTTTTATATAAAATAACTTGAAAAATGTGTCATGGCTTTGGTGTCAAAAAAATAAATTTCATATTTTTGGTAAGGTTCCATTATACTTGCCAGCGATCTCCAGGAGTTCGCGTCAAATACATTATATATTAATAAACATTAACTTCAGATACCAGTCAGCAATCGCAGGCAGTTTGTGTCAAATTAAAACATTTTCTTTTTATATAAAATAACTTGAAAAATGTGTCATGGCTTTGGTGTCAAAAAAATAAATTTCATTTTTTTTAAGGTTGCATTATACTTGCCAGCGATCTCCAGGAGTTCGCGTCAAATACATTATATATTAATAAACATTAACTTCAGATACCAGTCAGCAATCGCAGGCAGTTTGTGTCAAATTAAAGGCAGTTTGTGTCAAATTAAAAAAAAAACATTTTTTTTTTATATAAAATAAAATAACTTGAAAAATGTGTCAGGGCTTTTGGTGTCAAAAAAATAAATTTCATATTTTTGGTAAGGTTGCATTATATATTGCCAGCGATCTCAAAAGGAGTTCGCAGGAGGTTGCATTATATATTAATAAACATTAACTTCAGAACACCAGTCAGATACCAGTCAATCGCAGGCAGTTTGTGTCAAATTAAAACATTTTCTTTTTATATAAAATAACTTGAAAAATGTGTCATGGCTTTGGTGTCAAAAAAATAAATTTCATATTTTTGGTAAGGTTGCATTATACTTGCCAGCGATCTCCAGGAGTTCGCGTCAAATACATTATATATTAATAAACATTAACTTCAGATACCAGTCAGCAATCGCAGGCAGTTTGTGTCAAATTAAAACATTTTTTTATATAAAATAACTTGAAAAATGTGTCATGGCTTTGGTGTCAAAAAAAAAAAATATTTTTGGTAAGGTTGCATTATAAGCGATCTCAGGAGTTCGTGTTTTTATATATTAATAAACATTAACTTCAGATATACCAGTCAGCAATCGCAGGCAGTTTGTGTCAAATTAAAACATTTTCTTTTTATATAAAATAACTGAAAAATGTGTCATGGCTTTGGTGTCAAAAAAAAATAAATTTCATATTTTTGGTAAGGTTGCATTATACTTGCCAGCGATCTCCAGGAGTTCGCGTCAATATATTAATAAACATTAACTTCAGATACCAGTCAGCAATCGCAGGCAGTTTGTGTCAAATTAAAACATTTTCTTTTTATATAAAATAACTTGAAAAGTGTGTCATGGCTTTGGTGTCAAAAAATAATTTCATATTTTTGGTAAGGTTGCATTATACTTGCCAGCGATCTCCAGGAGTTCGCGTCAAATACATTATATATTAATAAACATTAACTTCAGATACCAGTCAGCAATCGCAGGCAGTTTGTGTCAAATTAAAACATTTTCTTTTTATATAAAATAACTTGAAAAAAGTGTCATGGCTTTGGTGTCAAAAAAATAAATTTCATATTTTTGGTAAGGTTCCATTATACTTGCCAGCGATCTCCAGGAGTTCGCGTCAAATACATTATATATATATTAATAAACATTAACTTCAGATACCAGTCAGCAATCGCAGGCAGTTTGTGTCAAATTAAAACATTTTCTTTTTATATAAAATAACTTGAAAAGTGTGTCATGGCTTTTTGTGTCAAAAAATAAATTTCATATTTTTGGTAAGGTTGCATTATACTTGCCAGCGATCTCCAGGAGTCTCGGAGTTCGCAAATACATTATATATTAATAAACATTAACTTCAGATACCAGTCAGCAATCGCAGGCAGTTTGTGTCAAATTAAAACATTTTCTTTTTATATAAAATAACTTGAAAAGTGTGTCATGGCTTTGGTGTCAAAAAAATAAATTTCATATTTTTGGTAAGGTTGCATTATACTTGCCAGCGATCTCCAGGAGTTCGCGTCAAATACATTATATATTAATAAACATTAACTTCAGATACCAGTCAGCAATCGCAGGCAGTTTGTGTCAAATTAAAACATTTTCTTTTTATATAAAAAATAATTTGAAAAGTGTGTCATGGCTTTGGTGTCAAAAAAATAAATTTCATATTTTTGGTAAGGTTCCATTATACTTGCCAGCGATCTCCAGGAGTTCGCGTCAAATACATTATATATTAATAAACATTAACTTCAGATACCAGTCAGCAATCGCAGGCAGTTTGTGTCAAATTAAAACATTTCCTTTTTATATAAAATAACTTGAAAAATGTGTCATGGCTTTGGTGTCAAAAAAACTTAATTTCATATTTTTGGTAAGGTTGCATTATACTTGCCAGCGATCTCCATGAGTTCGCGTCGAATACATTGTATATTAATAAACAGTAACTTCAAATACCAGTCAGCAATCGCAGGCAGTTTGTGTCAAATTAAAACATTTTCT
>NW_026127692.1:0-15419 GCF_022985175.1 Labeo rohita
GTGTGCTGTGATACTGGCAAGCTGTAAAGAAAAAAAAAAAAATAAATTGTGGAAAGACAATTAAAAGACATTTTCAACTAGTATTATATTAATAGTTTTATATGTGTTATCAGGTCTGTAATGTAATAAACTACCAGTAAAAACATAGTAAATAAAGAAAAGATAGAAAAGGTACATTGTGGGCCAAAAAAATATTATATTACAGGCTCAAGCAGTGGCGGTTCTACACTGAATTGCGCCCCGGGCGAGACTCCCTCCCGGCGCCCCCGCCACCCCCACCACCCCAAAAATTATATACAATAATATACAAAATAAAATATAGAATAAATATAGAATAAATCACACTAAAGAAAATTAAATTATTTATTTTACTGCAGAACAGAAAACACAAACTGAAACTAAAATCTGACATTTCTGGCCTTTCTAGATGCAAAGTCATCAATAATGGCATCATATGAGACATGCTCCCCTATTGAATGGTATTGGTTTTAATGGTAAGTATAACAGTGTCTGCTGGTATATGATGGATTCTATTGGTGGGTGGGATGGTAAATCCTATTGGAAAAGTGTCCAAAACACACTACAATAAGGAATTTTGTAATAGTTTCACTGGAGAAAGTTAATGGTTCATAATATATACTCTACCGTTCAAAAGTTTGGGGTCAGTAAGACTTGTAATAGTCTTTAAAGTAGTCTCTTATGCTCATCAATGCTGCATTTATTTGATTAAAAATATAGACAAAAACTGTAATATTGCAAAATGTTTTTACAATATAAAATAATGTTTTTTATTTTAACATCCTTTAAAATAGAATTTATTCCTGTGAAGAAAAGCTGAATTTTTATCAGCTGTTACTCCAGTCTTAAGTGTCACATGATTCTTCAGAAATCATTCTAATATGCAGATTTATTATTAGAATGATCAATGTTGGATAATATCAACAGTTGTGCTGCCAAATATTTTTTGGAACCTGTGATTTTTTTTTTTTTTTTTT
Source organism: Labeo rohita (assembly GCF_022985175.1). Classification (NCBI taxonomy): domain Eukaryota; kingdom Metazoa; phylum Chordata; class Actinopteri; order Cypriniformes; family Cyprinidae; genus Labeo; species Labeo rohita. The sequence goes on from NW_026127692.1 coordinate 996, forward strand.
TTTCAGGATTCTTTCATGAATAACAAGTTTAAAAAGTACAGTGTTTATTTAAAATATAAATATTTTATAACAATGTAAATAATTTATTATTAACTTTTAATAAATGTTTAATTATTAACATAATACATCCTTGATGAATAAAAGTATTAATTTCTTAAAAAAAAAATAAAATAAATAACAATAAAAATGTACTGACCCCAAACTTTTGAACGGTAGTGTATGTATATTAGGCTTTTATTATGTTTTTTTTTTAGCAAGGTAAGCATAGCAAGCATCATAAGCAAGAAGGCTAACAAACCTAAGAGTTAACGTTATACCACTAATTAACATAATGACATGAATACCTTAATCATACAGAGAGAACATTGTTGCATACCTTTATCTTTTGCCCGTTTCTCCTCATCTTCTTTTTTTCCTAAATTGGGCACCTGACAGCTTTGGCCTTTTTCTCTCTATCGCTGTGTTTACTTTGTAATCGACAATCAACAGATTTCCCAACGCTGTCACTCACGACCAGAAGTCAAGACTAAACCAATTCACCTCCACATCATAATCGTTTTTTATTACCTATTTTTATTAGCAGTTTCGCACAATTAAATAAATAAAAAAGTGCAACTTATTGGTCTGTGTTTATCTTTTTTTTTCTCTTTTTTTTCAAAGTAATATTTTGAATGAAATGTGCGTTATTTGTAATAAAGTCAGGTGTCACTGACATAGTTTAGCCCACCTCCTTGTCCACTTCATTTGGGAGAGGTGAACTGTACTCTGCTCCCCTCCCCTCCCCTCCTTGTAAGCTAGGTGAATACATGTGACTACATTTCAATGCAGGACAATCTGTTGATGCTTTCTCAGACCACTTCACTGTTGGGTATTGCCACCTTGCATTATGGCACACTGGATGCCAAAATGCTGCCATACAAACAACTTCATGTTGTTAGAAAAAGAGCAACTTGGGAAATAACCATCGGACTTCTGAGTCTAGTGTGGTGCTCTAATCCTTTTTGTCCATGAACACTTTCTTTACCATTCTGTTTCTAATATTCTACATGGTCAAGATTGCCCTCATTGCTCTGCATCTTCTATTCTGTATTGGTACTTACCTGCCTGCTGCTACTACTTTCTTCTTTGAACTTTTTCCAACTTCCTCTGTCTGTTGTCTCTCCTTGTCTGCCTCCATCTCTTCTGTCTCCATCACTCCCAGCTCTTTCTCTTCGCTCCCCACTCTCTCACTTTCTACTATCTCTTTCTGTGTCTCCATATCCATCTCCTGCATGTCCCTCCTCTCAATCTCTTCTATTTTACTTTTCTCCCCCTGTCCTCTCTGGTCTTCATCATTTATTTCTCCTTCTACCTTATCTTCTTCACCTGTCCTCTCTTGCTGGCCCATCAGAACTTCTGTCTCCACCACTCGCAGCTCGTTCTGCTCCTCTATCTCTCCTCTCTCCACTCTCTCACCCTCTACGCTGTCTTCCTGTGCCTCTGTCTCCATGTTGTCCCACCTCCCAGTCTGTCCTAGTTTATATTGCTCCCCCTGTCCAGTCTGGTCTTCATCATCTACTTCTCTTTCTGACTCCTCTTCTTCCCCTGTCCTCTCTTGCTGCCCCACCTCCTCTCTTACAGGACCACATGCTTCGATTAAAAAAATAAATAAATTACACAACACAAAACAAAACAAGACATTTAGGGTGCAGTATATGGTTCAAAATTTGACGTTTAAAGGAGAAGTCCACTTCCAAAACAAAGATTCACATATGATGTACTCAACCCTTGTTTTCCAAGATGTTCATGTCTTTCTTTTATCAGTCGTAAAGAAATTATGCTTTAAACTTCCAAAATGCAGTTTAAATGCGGCTTTAAACGATCCCAAATGTGGCTGTAAACCGATCTCAGCCGAAGAAGAAGGGTCTTATCTAACAAAACGCTTGGTTATTGTCATTAAAAAAAGACAATTTAAATACTTTTTGTTCTCACTCAACTTCAAAAATCATTTCAAAATCATCCTACATCGCTGCAGAAGTACCGACACAGTCTTTGATAAAGTGAACAAGCAAAGAAGATCAAACACCACTGACAAAAAAGGTAAAACAGTGATATAGGATGATTTTGAAGTTGAGGGAGAACATGAGATGGGAGTTTTTCAACATACACTAACTGTCATAAACCGGAACAAAAACAGGCAGAGCGAGACAAGATGAGCGTTTGCCATTAAAAAGTATTTAAATTGTATTATTTTTAATGAAAATAACCAATCATTTTCCTAGATAAGACCCTTCTTTCTCAGCTAGGATCGTTTACAACCATATTTGGGATCGTTTGAAGTCGCATTTAATCTGCATTTTGGAAGTTCAAACTTGTAGCACCATATCAGTCCATTATATGAAGAAAAATGCTGAAATGTTTTCCTCAAAAAAACAAAAACAAAAACAAAACAAAACAAAAAAAATTTCTTTATGACTGAAGAAAGAAAGACATGAACATCTTGAATGACAAGAGGGTGAGTACATTAGATGTAAATCGTTGTTCTGGAAGTGGACTTCTCCTTTAAGACCAAAAGTAGAACAGAATTACCCAGTATTTTAAGTAATCTAGATTGTGTGAAAAATGTTTTGCTCTGACATTTAAATCTGATCCATCTGGATAGGTACACAATACAGGATCAATCTTAACGGAGAGTCATGAATGTACTGATGTTGTGATGTGACCTACCTTCTAACAATCCTTCAAATAGACACACTATCTTCTCCAGGACTGCATGTGCTACTACTGGCAGCTCAAACGGGCACTGAAGCTGGGCCGTCCACTTTTTATTTTGTGGCCTGTACTTTCTCAACATCAGGAGGGTAAAGTATCCAAGGGCCTTCAGTTTCTCCACCTTAACACAAAAAAGCATTTAAATTAACACAGAGAGACTTTCAAGGCAGGGTTAAAAAGGGCAAAAAAGACATTTAGTTTATTATTATTAATTATTAATATTATTATTATTAATCACAGGCTGTCTTTAAAAATAGAGAGTGGGCAATGTTTTTATAAGAGTGAACCACCAGAGCAACTCTTCTGGGGTCACTGAGTCATATGCAAATCTGTCTTTTCTTGTAAGAAATCAAACTTTTACATTTTTAAATGTTTATTACCAGCAGTGCACTGTTATCAAATATTTTTGCCTCATTGCGAGACTACTTTTTTGCGCCCACTCCCTGGCTCTGGTCCTGAACACTTTCTTGCGTGCTGTCTGTCTAACCTTCAAGTCCAGCAGCTTCCCACACTGAGTAAAGGAGAAAGACAGAGAGGGTGAGGGGGAGACAGTATGACAAATAGGGGTCTAATCTGTGGTTGTCACGAATCTGGTCGGTGTCCCGTTGTCCGCTCACCACCAGATGTCACTCTCACCTCACCTACACACTCTGACTGTTGCACCACACTCCGGACTGCATCTCCCATCCTCCACCGCACTGTTTGCGTCAGCCCCCGTGACCAATCAGGCGTTTTACAAAAGCCCCGGTCCTTCCACTTGCAAACCACGGATTGTTGAATTATTGTATTGTTGTGATTGTTAGCGTTTCCTAGTTTCCTCGTTCCTGGTTTTGTTCTCCCGCCTGGTTTTCTCGTTCACTCTGTCTAGCCGCCTGCCTTTGGATTTTCGCTCTGGTTTATTGGACTATTCTCTTCTACTGCCTGTGATATTCCTGTCTGCTCCTGCCTCGACCCTGCCTGTACGACCTTGTCTTTGTCCCGCCCATCTAATAAAAGCTTGCGCATGGATCCACTCGCCTCTCGTCTCTCACTCCCTGTAACAGAACAATCCGTCACACAAGGATCCAGCAGCTTCACTCCCGGACATTCAACAGATATGGACACAGACAGAACTCTATGCAGGATCAAGCAAGGACCAAACACACTCGAGCAATATACCCGTGAGTTTCTGGCCATAGCCAATTATTCCACCCTACCGGACTGTATTAAAATTGAGGTTTTTTGTGACGGCGCAAACGAGCACTTGAGGGCGAGACTGAGACGCGAGGGTCCACGCTCCTCTCTAGCAGCTTTCATGAACTTTGCGTTGTCGTGCGTGGGTTCGCCGTGCACCGTGGGGCTCGCAGAGAGGGAACGCGACAACGCGGTAATGGTGACCGCGCGTCCCACCCGCAGATTGGCGGTCATGCCGGAGCACGATCCCACAAACACGTTTGCCGCCTGGATCGCCCGTGAAATGGCGGGCGTGCTGGAGCGCGCTCAAGCTATGACGACGGCCGCGGATAGCGCTGCTCGAATGGCGGCGACAGCGGTGCCCGTTCACAAAATGGCGGCCGCGCCGGAGCGCGATCATACTCAGGTGGCGACAACAGAGCCCGTGCACAAAATGGCGGCGACTGCGGTGCCTGTTCGCAAGATGGCGGTGACGGCGGAGCCCGTTCACAAAATGGCGGCGATCACAAAGCTCCGTCACGTCACAGCTGCCATACAAGAGCCATTTAAAGGTACAGTTACATTTCCTGAGTCAATTCAAGTTCCCAAGTCTACCCAAGTTGCTGCTGTATTTCCTGAGGCGGGGCAAGTTTCCAAGTCAGGTCAAGTTGCAGCTGCATTTCCTGAGTCAAGTCAAGTTTCCAAGTCAAGTCAAGTTGCAGCTGTATTTCCTGAGTCAAGTCAAGTTTCCGAGTCAAGTCAAGTTGCAGCTGTGTTTCCTGAGTCAAGTCAAGTTTCCGAGTCCAGTCAAGTTGCAGCTGTATTACCTGAGCCAAGTCAAGTTTACAAGTCAAGTCAAGGTTCAGCTGCATTTCCCGAGTCAAGTCAAGTTTCCAAGTCAGGTCAAGCTACGGTCCTTGTTCCTGTGTCAAGTCAAGTTAGAGCTATCGTTCCTATCTCAAGTCAAGGAACAGCCATCTTTCCTAAGCCAAGCACTGTCAAGATGGCTGCCACGCCAGAGCCACTGCACAAGATGGCTGCCACGCCAGAGCCACTGCACAAGATGGCCGCTGTCTCCAAGCCACTCCACAAGATGGCCGCCATTCCTGAACCTGTGGTCAGCACCCGGAAGCCACCTGTGGTCATGATGGCCCACGTGCTGGACACACCCCTAATGACAGTATGGGCAGCTAAAGTGGCTCTCCTTCATGTCGCGGCGGCTACCCCTGAGTCAAGTCAAGACACAGAATCAAGCCAGGTCACAGCCGTTCTCCACGAATCAAGCCCGGTCACAGCTGTTGTTCCTGAGTCAAGTCACGTTACAGCTGTTGTTCCTGAGCCAAGCTATGTTGTTCATGAGTCAAGTCCTGTTACAGCGGATCTCCATGAGCCAAGCCAGGTTACCACAGGTCCTCAAGAGCCAAGTCAAGCTTCAGCCGCTGCTCTAGAATCAGGTCAGGCTACAGCTGAAGCCTCCAAGTCTAGTCAAGCTTCCAAGTCCAGTCAAGCTTCCAAGTCCAGCAACGTCAAGGCTGTCGTTCCTGTGCCAAGTAAAGACATTGTTAATCCTCACAAGCCAAGTGAAGCCAGGGCCGCTTCTCCTAAGTCAAGCAAGGTCACAGCCGTGGTTCCTGAGTCAAGTAAGGTCATTGATCTTCGCGAGCCAAGTCAAGTCACAGTTGATGTTCACAAGCCAAGTCAGGCCTCAGCCAGTTACCACGAACCAGGTCAGGTCACCGGTGATCCTCATAGGCCAGGTCAAATCATCGTTGGACTTCACGTGTCAGGTCAAGTCACAGCAGCACTTATTGAGCCAAGTCAAGCCGCCTGCCTTTGGATTTTCGCTCTGGTTTATTGGACAATTCTCTTCTACTGCCTGTGATATTCCTGTCTGCTCCTGCTTCGACCCTGCCTGTACGACTTTGTCTTTGTCCCGCCCATCTAATAAAAGCTCGCGCGTGGATCCGCTCGCCTCTCGTCTCTCACTCCCTGTAACAGTGGTCCAGTTGATTAAGCAATGCTGATTTTCTAGCCCTCTACAAGGGGCTAGAAAACAAGGGCCTAAATAATGACTTGGATACCAAGTGAATGTAATTTATTTAACACAGACCAAATATGCAGCTGAGTTAATGCATCAGCATGTTTTAATAATATTAATAGCATGACGCTAGAAAGTTAGTTATGGATTTTATGTTACGTCCATTGTCTGGCCACAGACATTATACCTTAAGGTGTAATTATTACATGAGATGGTGGAGATGTTGCCATTTTCTTAAATTTTGAAATCAAAATATGGACATCATGAACTGGATCTCAATGAACTGAGTGACCATGGTTGAGAACCACTGCAACAATGTACTGTCTGTAATAGACAGATTCAATGTCAAATGTGAATAGCCTTGTAAGAGGATGCTATTTAAAGCAATCAACAGTCAAACATTCAATATCAACAGGTACCTTTCCATCAGGTGAGAAATGAAACGTTTGAGACACGAATTTGTGGTGTATAAACAAAACTCTTTGTCTTTTTATGATGAACCTAATGTCTCCACTGCAAACTCCAATTTTATTGTCACTGTATTGCTTGGGCAACAAATATTGAGATATTTAATGCCAATAAAGTTTATTAGAATTTGGACTTAATGCATGAAAATGGTGGTTAGCGGTTAGCTGTTGGCCTATTGTACATTATTTACCTTGGTGCATCTTTGATTGCCGCAATTAATCTTTTGTAGGCAATGGGCGTATTGCTGAAGAGTTGATCCACCGGGCATTTTCCTACAAACAGAACAAAAACAAAATATAATTATCAACATGCCACATAACTAAATATTTAATTCTGCAGGAGGACCTAATGTGAGCATATCCTAGGACTTTCTAATGGGACTATAAAGATAAAAAGGACATAACAAAAGCACGTTCTTGTCAACAATGGATAGAGTTGAAGAAATGGAGGTTATTATAGTACTGTTACCAAATAACTATTATGAAAGTACTAACACAATGGCAATGACACTGCTGAGTAAAGTCAGACTTAATACCTTATTGTTTTGTTTTTCTGCTAAAGACAAAATCTCTAGTCCAAATCGTGCTTAATTTTCCTTTAGGTAAAATGCACTATATACATGTTTAAATTAGAAATCAAATATCCCGGGAATAGGAGGCTAATCCAACCCTACTGTATCATGGATCTGCAGGACTGAGGGGGACAGAAATGTCAAAATGTTATTTATATATTTATATTTTTGGTCTAATTGACAGGTTTTATTAATTTATTTACTTATATCTTACTATTCATTGGCTAAGAAATCAAATACACAGCTGGACAATAACCAATCATTTCAATTCTGTAATGTTTTTTCCTATATTTTCCTATTGGCAATTTTATGATTTGTTCATATACTACACTTTTCCATTTCTAATCACAAAATAAGGCAGAAAATATATTTTACACTTTCTATAGACAATGGTAATAAATCTTTTGTCAGTTAGCACTGTATTATTCATATTATTTGTTTATTACCTGGAGATGATTTGAGAAACACACATAAACCATATATTGCAGCAATCGTGCATGTATTGTCTTCAGGTCTCCACAGAGATGGTTAGGCTTTTCTAGTGAAATGATTGGTTATTTTCTAAACAAAAATTAAAAATAAAAATGAAAAATAAAAAAATAAATTGACAATTTATATACTTGTTAACCTCAAATGCTCAGCTTCTCTGGCTCTGTGTGAATGCTGTGTATTCTGGTTCATGACAGTTATGTCATAAAACTCCTATCTCATTTTCTCCTTCAACTTCAAAATCGTCCTACATCAGTGCAGAAGTACAGACCCAGTGTTTACAAAGTGAACATGCAAAGAAGGTCAAACGTCATTTACAAAAAAAAAAAAAAAAAAAAAAAAAAGGTAAAACAGCAATGTAGGATGATTTTGAAGTTGGAGGACAAAATGAGATGGGAGTTTTACAACATACTCTAAAGGTATTGAGTATACATGTGCATCACAGAGAATAGACAAGATGTGCATTTGAGGTTAAAAAGTATATAAATTGTAATTTTTTTTTAAAAAAAAAAGTGATCGTTTTAGATAAAACCCTTCTTCCTCAGTTGGGATCATTTAGAGCCTTTTGAAGCTGCATTTAAATTGCATTTTGGAAGTTCAAATTTGGGGGCACCATAGAAGTTCATTATGGAGAGAAATCCTGAAATGTTTTCCTCAAAAAATGTAATTTCTTTACAACTGAAGAAAGAATGACATGAACATCTTGGATAACAAGGGGATGAGTGAATTATCTGTAAAGTTTTTTTTCTGAAAGTGGACTTTAATTTAAGATGAAGTTAACTGTTAGACTGAGATCAGACAATGTTTCATACACACCATGTCAGCATCATGTCATTTGATGGTCTATAACTAGGTTTGAGAACTGCATGACTACTTGAACGGCATTCATTCATTAAAGAATATACTTTATCTTTAAATAACAGTCCATTAAACTCATCATGATGTTCGTTTTATACTATTATTATTATTCAAGGTACATTGAGCTCAGTGTGAAGTGCTCCAGTGGTACCGCAAATACAGTGAGAGGCTGCCTTTGTTCCTGAGAGACACGAGGGTGTTGTGGTTGACCACATCATGGATCACCATGTCCTACCGCCGGGAAGATGTCACAGTGCATGGGGATGGAGTTTTCAGTGTGAAGAGCCAGACTGCAGATTATTACAAAATGTGTTTTGGTTCCCACACAACAATGCCCTCCTGCACATGTGAAGACTGGCAGAGGAACCTGCTGCCTTGCAAACACTTCTGTGCTGTTTTCAGCATGGTACAGGTGTGGGGCTGGGAGCAATTAGGAGGGATATACAGGGATAACCCCTGTTTATTTATGTTTAAGCAGTCTCACCTCTCCCAGAGTCGGCAGCCCTCCTCCCCAAGACAGCAACACCCTCCCAGAGATGGCACAGCAGCAGCAGCATTCCTCACGCAGACACCAGCAATCCTCCAAAAGGCAACAGCAAGACAAAGAAAAGGCAAAAGTGTGGGAGTTTACTGCGTGACATTTAGGATCTTACTTACCATCTGCAGGATGAGCCATTTCTGGACTCCTTGATTGTTCGATTGAATGACCTTTCAGAGGATGTGAGGCGTCATACCCCTCATGATGACACACTTCCTCTTTCTTACACACCTCCATGTTGTTGTTATTACGGTTGGCACTGTGTTTGTGTATGTGCATGAGTGAATGATGTTGTTGTTGTTATGGTTGTTGGCATTGTGTCTGTCTGTGTGTGCATTTGTGTTTGAGTAAAAATAAAATGTTTTGTGCCAACAAATTGTGTTTTTGCTCTTTAAAAAAAAAAAAAAAAAAAAAAAATTCTCCCCCCTATTGTGTAGATACTGGTAATTGTAAGTCTAGTCTGCAATAACAGCACACACAGCTTACTTTTACATTTGAAGACATTTATGTTGGGTAGTGGAAGGGTGTAATCCACGAGGCTTTGACATGAGTACTCTCATACAAACACAATTTAACAATTTTATTAATCACCACAAAAATAATTATAAAACGACTTGTTTTGATTGTAGACGCTGATTGAGACAGACATTAGTTTGTGCCAAGAATCTCTTAAAACAGTTAAATTATTTTTTAATTTACCTTTTTAATTCATTTTTTTTTTTTTTTTTTTTTTTTGTAAAGCTTTCGTTTTGTATTATTTATATTTTTGTTATATACACATATGTATAAATGGTGCTTTGCTTGTAATGTCACTTTTTTTTTGTACGTACGTTTGATATTTTCTGCACTAATATTTTTTATATCATCAATATCATCAATTATCAGTAAAAAAAAAAATAGTTTGCTACTTGTCGTTTTCACTGTTCGTTTAATTTTTTCCTGTACATCTGATGAGATTTGGCGTTGCTTCTGGCCACATCCGACGAGTTTTTGCGCCACTTCCGGCCGGAGCTGTATCTCTTCTAGCCATAACCCTGTTACGGTGCAGTCCAGTGACATGACAAAGAAAGTTGATCCTGATTGATCCTCTTGTGTGCATTCGAAGAGCTGATTGGCTCACAGATACAACCTTATAGAACCAAGTTAGAGTTTGACTTTCTAGAATAGAACCTTTTTGTTTTCTAAATAAAAAGTCCTAAAATGTACACTAAATGTAAACTTAAAAAAAAAAAAAAAAAAAAATCACATAATGTAAATAAGTTGTCACAGAATAAGAATATGTGACTCAATTTTGACAAAAATGTCAGATAGAACCTTATAATTCCAAGGTGACAAAATATGCTGCCAGTATTTTACTGTTAATTTACAGGACAACTTTTATTACACTGTAATTCTCTATACAGCCAAAAAAAAAAAAAATACAATAAAATTACAAAATATACAAAATGTATACAGAATAAACTGTATAAAAATATACAGTACTTTACTGGTACAAAAATACTTTATAGGTTCCTGCAAATTTATAGTGAAAAGTTTTACAGTGTGCAATTATTAACCCAAAATATATTGTAATTTCACACTAACATTTTTTTTTTTTTTTTTTTTTTTTTTTACAGTGCAGTTAGTATGTCCAGTCTACTTTTTTTTTTGTTTGTTTGTTTGTTTTGAAGACTGGAAAAAAAAAAAATAGGCTAAATGAAAATTAATAACAAAAATCCTTCACATATAAACTGCTGGATCAGTATCTGCATTTGTCCAGGTGACAGTCTTGTTCAGGACGTGTTGTTTTGATTCACTTGTTTGGAGCTTGTGAAGTTTCCACTGTCAAATACTGTAAAATACAGAGAAAGATAAAATACACTGAGATCTGCTTTAACAGAAGATAATAAATGACAGCATTGACTTAATAACTTACTATAGTTTCTTGTGTTTACAGTGTGGATCCTCCAGTAGAGCAGAGCGCAACTTCAATCCTGAGTCTCCTGGTTCATTATCTCTCAGATTCAGTTCTCTCAGGTGTGAGTTTGATCTCAGAGCTGAAATCAGAGCAGCACAGCCTTCCTCTCCAATACTGCAGTTAAACAGCCTGCAGAGAGTGAAGAACATGAATGATCTCTGAGATTGTGTTTAATCTTTAGGGTGAGAGTGTGTTTGTGTGTGTGTTTGTATGAGCACTACTTTTTCTATACACCAGGATCAGCGTGATAGAGATTTTAACTTGCCAGCAGCTAAAGCATTAATTTAAATGCACTCGACCCACATGATTCCTGATTGTGATGCTGAACAAGTTTATAGTACTATACAGGTGATAATGATAAAATGAGAGTAACATTATAGTATAACTATGACATATCTTTTACTTGCGCTTCTGCAAAGTTGGGATTGAGTTTAAATTTTATTGTAGCTCTGTGTTTAATCTGACTCCAATTTTCAAGTGATCATTACATTTAGATTGAGTTTCTAATTAGTAACTAATCACAAATATCAGATAATATTAATTGAGATATACAGATACTGAGATATATTCCCATAAAAATGAAAACATTTTATTTTTCTTGTTTCTGGGCTCTTTCCCTTCCAGCTATTTTTAGCTGTACAAAACAGTTTAAGAGAGCAAAACTAAATATTATTGTAGTCATATGAAGATATGAAACGATAGGTCTTCGATAGGCAGTGTAGTTTTAAAAATATATTTAAACTTCTTTTTTAAAAATGTTTTGAACCATTATGCTTTGGCACAGTATCTTTTTCTGCACCTTTTTTTTTAAACATTTATTTAACCAGAAAGTAAAACTCCTGAGATTTACAATCTCATTCACAAGAGGGTCCTGGCCAAGATAAATGAGCACATTTGATTTTTACACATAAAAACAAATACATTATACAGAATTATACACAAATCACTCAAAACATTTACAATCAAATGACTCTAAAACTAGATCCTTTAAAATACATTGAAAATCATTTAGTGATACCAACTCTTTTAATCATAACTTATCTTGTAATTGATTCCAGTCAAATGGAGCAGCACAACTAAATGCCCACTGACTCATATTAGTACAGACTTTAGGGATGATTAACTGACCCCCTCAGATTTGTCTGAAAAAATCTATGTGATGGGTAATATGCCCAATAGATCATATACAAAATTTCAGATCTCTACTGTGCGTACTTTTTTCACAAAAAATCTGTAAAAAAGTTTGTTTTTTACCCCGTTTTGGCATCACAGTCTGAGTGACCATGTTCAGACTGAAATATCTCCAGAACTATTTGTGCCAGGTCCATGAAATTTTCTGGGCTAAGAGTCCTAGTCCAGAACTGCATGAATTACAACTCACAGCATTGTTACTGAATTTACACCTGAATGCTGGCCCTCTACTTTTCTTTGAAACTATTACTTTAAGGGTTTTCAGATGTCCATAGAAACAATTCAATGTATAAGCATCAAACTTGCTAAATGGTCTGATATGTACCATGTCTTTCACATCCTTTGACATCAGACAATAGAGTCTTATGGATGTTGAGATATTAAGGTCCAAAAATGGAAAAATACTGATTTACACCAATGTTCAGAGCAATATTTCCCATGAATGACACTAGGTGTGAACATAAAACTTGTTTTTTTGAAAGAGCATATTGTTATTGATAAAATATAAAAAAATTAGGATGGGGTTTTGCCTCATGACCCCTCCGACTCCTGAATGTCACTCACTCACTCGCTCATGCGGGCATGCACTGCGGTCTCATAAGGAAACGCAGCTTTTTGATATAAAGTTTTTCTTGTTCCCGAATACAAATATTTTTTTAAGTATTTGTTCGAAATAAGTATTTGTAAAAAACACGCTATTTGTGCCTTTCCGAATACCGTATTCGGGTTCGGCTCCACCCCTATTCCCTATACTTCCTCATATCCTCTGATATATTCACATTACTATGCACCTTAACAAATGTCTCCACTAACATTTCAGCTTTATCACTATCAGTTACTGCTATCTTATTGTCGTCAGCTAACACCGCAATGCTAGCGTTCCTCTGAACTCCTCCCATCTTCCTGATCATACTCCACAATTCATTAACTTCAACTTCCACTCTAATTTTATTACAGAATTCTCTCCCATAGTTTCTCTTTGCTCTTCTAATTTCTCTGAGCTCTTTTATAATTAATGTAATCAGCGAACAATATCGATTTTCTTGCTTTCCTAAGGGCTTTGTTTCTGTTACAAACTAATTCACTACATTTTTCATTCCACCATGGAACCGCTTTTCTTCTGTTTTTAGACTTGCTTTTACCTATTACCTCCTCAGCTGTATTTTTAATTACATCACTTATTCTATCACTATCAACTCATCTACATCCACATCTGAATAGTTAATTTCAGCCATTCTATTTTGACACAGATCTTTAAAAATCTCCCAATCAGCTGTAATAAACTTCCATCTTGGATTTCTCACGTCTTCCACTTTTGTTATGTCCACTCCAATTTTAACAGCAATAGGAAAGTGATCACTTCCTATAGTACAATGCTTCATTACTTTCCAGCTAAGTTATCAGATACTAATGTTAAATCTAATGCTGAATCACGCCCACGGCTAACATCTAGTCTTGTATTACTTCCATCGTTAATGCATACTAACTTTCCCAAATCAAGCAACTCCTCAACAATCTTCCCATTGAAATCACTTTTATTACTCCCCCACAACGTACTATGAGCATTAAAATCACCACACCAAATCACTTTATCCCCTATATTCCCACCAATGTTTCCCAAAACCTTTAAACTCAATGTCTCACATGGATTGTAGAAATTAATTACTTTGTGACCTTTGCCAGACTTCCACCACTACTACCTCTTGTTCCACATCTCTAACAATATTTCTAAACCCAATCCCTTGTTTAATGAAAGTAGCTACCCCACCTCCGTTCCCCAGCTTCCTATCTTTCTGAATTATTGTATAACCTTGTAATGTGAAATTCAACTGTAACTTAAGCCAAGTTTCTTGTACACATATTATATCAGGGCTACTTTCTTTCTTAGAGATATTTCTTAAATTCTTGACCATTTGCAATAAGACTTCTGTCATTCCACTGTAAAATAGAAAATACCATTATGATCCACCACATCCTGCTTGCGAGTTTGTAACGTATGCTTTTAAATGATCATTTATCATGTCTACAGAGATACCTTTAATCTCCAAATACTTTTCGGCTGCTTTGATTATTATCTTGATTCTTTCTGTCCGGCTATCAGTTTGAGCAGAACAGTTGACTTCTGCCATGAATGTCACAAATGATACTTTGTCTGTGATCTTTGTTAACTCATTCTTTTCATCCTGTTTGTTTTTCGTTTTTTGTTCAGGTAATAATACCCTACTACTCTCTATTTCATTCTTCTTTCCAACTTTCTTTAGTGCTTCCAAATATGATATCCCTTCCTCAATTCTGACCGTTTGGACTTGCACTGCCTGCATCCTCACTTTGCATCCTCCAAACCCCGCACTGTGTTCTCCTCCACAATTACAACATTTGGGATTAACTCCTTGCCCACACTCATGTTCACC